>NW_017307082.1:781089-793539 GCF_000935625.1 Nanorana parkeri
CATCTCTAAGCCTGATGAAGGGGACCCTGCGCAGCCCCAAAAGTGCTTGCAATTGAGAGACGGCATATGTCAATAAATGGACGTTTATTTGCTCTAATGACCGGTCTGGTGTGTTGGTGACCTATTTCTACTATCCAATGGTTAAAGTAGTAAAAAACTTTGGTGCACAAATCAAATGCAGGCTTTGATTCTCTGGAGAAATCGTACCTGGTGGCTGTTGAGCAATACAGCTATTATTTCTGGAAAATGAGACTCCTTACATCCACATTCCATAATGGACTATTATACCAGCTCACTTGATGGTATATCACAATAAAGAACAACAAAGTAAACGTGTTTTAAAAAAATATTTTACTTCCACATTACAGATTAATCTACAGTTAAACTTGCTTTGTATAGATGTAGTCACAATTTAATTGGTTTATATTGCTTGCAAACGTATTCTCTGCAACATCTGAAAACGCAAATCCATTTACTTATATAAATAACAATGTAAAAATATGCAAACAACACATAAAATAAAAAAATAGCTCTTAACGTCTTTGTTTTCAAATAAAATAGGATGAACAATAATCAAAAACAAGAGAAAAGTGTCCGTGGGTGTAAACAATACATACGGCAAGGGTAACCAACTTTAGAAATAAAACAAAATGGCGGCCAGGTTCTTCTGATATACGTATCACACTGTTGACTTCCACATTGCAAGCATTAATAGTTTTTATGATGCTGGCTCTATGATTCTACATCGTGTGCTGTTTTTTTAGCCATTCAAAAAGAGTGGGGACTTGGTTACAGCAGCAAAGAGGACAAATAAACAGCTCCATCGTGGGTTATGTTATACTACATGCAGTTATCAACGGCTTATAAAATAAATAGCAGCTTAAGTAAGCATTCAAAAATATCAACAGCCCTGTTGTATGTACAGTAGGCAAACACATTACAGGGTAGGTCAATATGCAAGAACAATTAGTTTTATAGACCACAGTCTATAGTACAACACGGAAACTTGTTTTACTACAACTAGCTAAGAAGAGTAACTGATCTAATGGCTAATGTGATATAATCAAGTCTACACACTAGATCACCACAGAGTAAGGTTACCATATTATAAAAGGTACAGTATGCATTCTGAAATCCTGTGTATCGGAAGCACTTAAGGAGAAAAAAATGATTGTATGGCTCCCAGACCCTGCTGACATGCATTGGTTCAAGTATACAGCACCTAGGTAGCTTGCAAAGGTGACGGCTTATCTGAAATGTGTAAATCAATTATTCCTACGCAACTACTCTCCACAGAGAACTAAATCCTATGCTAAAAACACTAGACTACACAATTGTATTCATATATTAAGTATTTGCGAGCTGATTTTTCAAAAATGTGCTGCTGCACCCATGAAAACACTCGCCTTACTGAAATGTTAAAATCCATCCTGTGACTTAAAGGAAACCATGAAAGCCAAGCCCGCAGGTAAATTACATGACTATATGCCAGATAACCTAGAGCACAGCTTCCACATTTAGGAATATACATAAGGAAAATAAACCTAGTTTATTTATGTCCGTTACACTTTACAATTAAAACTGAATTCCAGGTACAAATGTATCAAATACTGTACTTTTCCTTTCCTGGCCTTTTTTCGTGTCTGCATACTCACAAGTTAGCTCTTCCTCCACTGACCCCTAGCTAGTCCATTAAAAAAGCCCCACAACAGGAAAATCTCAGTAAGTATTTAACCACTTAAAGGCCATAGTGTTTCACCCCCTTCCTGGCCAGGCCATTTTTCAGTATTCAGCGCTGCGGTACTTTGACTGATGTTTATTCTGTCATGCAACACTTTACTGAAACGATTTTCATACCATTTTTTGGGGACAGATAGAGCTTTCTTTTGGTGGCTTTTATTCACCAATTGGGTTTTTATTTTTTACTATATAACAAAAAAAGTACCATAAATTTTGAAAAAAACATGTTTCCCTATAAAATTTTATTAAACATTTATTTTTACCCCAATTTTTTGGTACAATATAAAAGACGGGGTCACGTCGGTTAAATAGACACTAAACATGTCAACCTTTAAAATTGCGCACGCCCGCGAAATCGCAGAAAACGACCGCAGCCAAAATTGGCCATAGGCGACGCTTTAAACGCTTTTACCGAATTTATCTTATTTCTGTTTTCTTCACGTCTTCCTACTCACGGGACATAGCTAGCTCTAATAAGGGAGGGGCCAAATAAAAGACCTCTCATACGCTGCTGCTGATAAATTTGATTTGGAAGACAAAGCTGAGAAGTTCCCCAAAGCACCATAGGCAGATGAGGATACAGCCGCATTGACCAAGATGTCCAACTGACAGCCGTACAGAGTTCCTCTGTTGAGACTTTTGCGTATGCTGGTCAAGATGTCAACATACTTCTAGTTGAATGAGCCCTGATGTTGGATTATGCCTACTGACCTGATAAATTTGACAAGTTTCCTTTACGGAAAAGGCCTCCAATTCTGACACACTTCTGGCTGAAGCTATGGTATTTAGGAAAACCACTTTAAGCGATGAGTGCCACATCAAACGCAAATCCATTGGATGAAAAGGTGGTTTACTCGAGACCTGCAGAATAATCGCAACATCCCACTTAGGGACAAAGGATTTCCTAGGTGGATTACTCTTAAATGCCGCTTATAGAAATCTGGTCAGGGCCACTACGGTTGACACCTGAAACTTTAGTAAATAACTCAAGTCCTTGTTCAGAGCTTTGCAAAAACATGACAACATTAACAGGATGGGGGGCTGAACCTTCTTGCTCTTCAAATAATACCATTAGAAACTACCTCCATCTTAGCAAACTGTTGCACATATTGGTGAAAAATGTAAACTCTTTTCTGGGAACTTAAGCAGGTGGGTGGTGATCCAAAAACTTGTATTTGATATCTTAACCTCATCACTTTCAAGATCCAGTTGTCAGATGTTCAGTCTATCCAAACCTTGTGGAAATCACATAGTCTGTGTCCTACTGGCTAAGTCTGCATGGGCAAACTTTATGTAACTTGTTGGCTGTTAGCAAGAAGGATGACCGAGGTCCTCTCCACTGAGGTCTGAGGAACTCTTGACCTAGCTTCTTGGATCTTCTTATCCCCACTGTATTTCACTGCCTTTACAGCTTGCCACAATGCATTGTAACTCCACTTCTCTCTTTTGGGAAAAATCGCAAAAGCACAGCGGGCAAAACTTTTTTGTGGGCAATGCCAAAGCACTACACGCCCAACAAACCCCATGACAAGGACAATGAGGTGAAGGCTCATGCGAACAGTAATGACATCTGCAGTAAAATCCTGCAGACCTTGAACATCTTCTGGACAAGGAAGAATCAAAATGATCATAATGCTAAGCATCAGAATAATGATGTGGACAGTTTGATGAATGGTCTGAGGGCTTTTCCCCTAAAAGATGTAAACACAGACCCTCTATCAGATAAAGCCCCCTTTAAAGTATAGTAATATAGTATAGTAAAAATGTACTCCCAAAGGATACCACAGCATCAGGGATGCTACTGGCAACAGAGAATGTACCTATGAGGGCTAGTTCACACCAGCCCGATTGGTGGCGGAATGCACTGGATCGCATTCCAGCTGGATCACTTTGTTTTGGGCCAGGGGGTGCATGGCAGTGCATTGATGCCAATGGCACCGCAGCTCCGGCCTCAGTGCGATCACACACACTGAAACATGTGGCACCAGTGCCTGTGTTCCGGTTCGGTGAGGTCACAGAAAATGCTGCATGCGCTAATTTTTCTGACCGGACCGGAAAGCAGGCATTGATGTGCCGGGTGATCGCACTGCGACCGGAGGGTGTGAATGCGGTGCCATTGACTTCAATGCACCACCACGCCCCCTCCTGCCCCAAAACAAAGTGAGCCGGGCCGGAATGCGATCCAGAGCGTTCCGGCACCAATCGGGCTGGAACGTACTGTGAATTAATCCTGAAAATTAGACCCTTCCAGCCCAGCAGAGGCTGAACTTGGGAAGGTATATGGAAGATGTAAGAAGGGCATTCCAAAGTAGATGGTCTGGAGCAAGGAAGATAGAAGAACACAGTGGTGTTTGGTTTGTGCTATTTTTGATGGGGTCAGGGGAGGAGGAAATCACATGTGAGTATGCTGACATGAAGAGGCCAGGAAAAAATGCCAACATGAAACAGTCTAAATGATACTAATGCTGAATATTGACTATTTAAAAATGTAATTTGAAATTCCTGATTTTAATTGTTAAAACTTACCTATGATGCCTCTGTGTACAGACAGGAGCTGTTTGTCACCATCTTCTGACCATACAAGCTGCTCCCAATATTAATTATTATCGCTCTTATGCCATTTTAAGGAAATGCAAGGAGTTGAAGGACATTTAAAAGTTGGGGTTTTTTATTTGTTTGTATTTTAGACCATTCTAAAAAAAAAGGTACTGTGATTTTTCTACTTGTAAGCTGCACAGGCAAATAACAATGTCCATTACATGGTGCAAGCAACATACTACTGCAGGCTAAATGTTTTTCATAAACCTGCAGTTAAACTTTATCACCTAGTTTGCAACATATACTATAAAGCAGAACTAAGATACTACCCTGAAAAAGTGTCTATTGATAGAATTAAATATGTTCATTTTGTTCTCTGTACACTCCTATCAAAACTAACGCTAGAAGTATGCTTTAAATTCCAACACCCTCGGGGGAACATCACGTCAGCAGTGCATTGCTGGGAAATCTAAGGGAAAGGCATAAGATTTCAGGGAAAGGAATTTTCCTCCCCTGAGATGATGTTCATGGTCTCATGTCCTAGTCACCTGTGCCAAAGTTCCAGGAAGTAATGGGAGATATATTAATTTGCCCTTGGTAAAAATGGCAACTGTGAGACTGGGGAGGACAAGAACAACAAGGTATGTAAAGCATAAAAAGCCGGCAATTATCTAGAAGTATCTGTTTGTAGATTGCCTTTACTCAACATTTCTAAAGGTGTATTTGTTGTCATTTCAATGATAATGGTAAAGTTCCTCTTTAACCTATAAAAGAATTTATGCAATGGAACTTGTGTCATACCAGAGACGAAGTGTTAGCATTTTGTGTGTAGCCTCATGCATGCATCTTAGGTCTCGTTCACACCTAGGCGTATTGCATATGCGCGTCTGTCGTTTTTTTACCGCGATTTGCGGTAAAAAAGTCGCGCGACCGTCGCGCGTTTCCGAAGGCTACTTGGCTGTATCCCAATGGAAACGCGCAACAAAACGCCCCAAAGTAGTACATGTACCTTTTCAGGCGTGGGCCGTTTTGTAGCGCGTTAGGGACGGGCGGAAATACGCCAAGGTGGGAACGAGACCATTGAATACAATGGGATTTATATTTTTGAGCGTTTTGTAGAGCGTTCGTCGAGCGTAGAACGCGCTACAAAACGTTCAGGTGTGAACGAGGGCTTACAAGTAGTCCCTATGAACAGAGAATGCACTTGCTGTAGATTAATAAGAAACAATAATGATACAGTTTTAAAGATAAAAATTGTATTGTATCATGAAATGAAGACCATTAAAATTCATATCATGCGTAGGGCATAGCATAAAATAATTCAAAAAAAGGATTTTGATTTCTGTATATTATGATTTTTTCCACTTACCTAACATTTTATCTCATGGATCAGCTAAATTTACCGCATGTACGTGATATATATGAATCCACAGATTATTTGTGGAGTTCATTCCTTCTTAAAACAACTCTCTTACGTAAAATAAAACTTTCCAATCTCTGCAAAGAAGACATTGAATACTCACCCCTCTGGCTGCCGGACCCGCTGGTCGCTGCAGTAAAAAAAAGCAAACCATTAGCTGAAGATCCAGCATGAATCGCACACATCTGGGAATCAGGGAGGGTCAGCCCCTCCCCCCCCTCCCACTGGGCACTCACTGGTTCCTAGGTCACTATAGGACCTTGTTGAAAAGTTGGGGCCAGCGGATTGAACCACTATGCACCATAGGTACAAAGAATCCAACTCTCCCAGTGTTGGATTTTGCAGAAGTGAGTGTTCAATGTCTTTCAGTGGTTAAAGAACTGTTTCATGTGTAAGAGTAACCATTCCACACTTATGCAGTAGTCCTGTATGTGAATAAGGGACTTTGATCAAATAAGGGACTTAGGTAAAACAATTCATGCGTCTTAGTGAACTGACATTTTTGTGCTTTACATACAATTTATGGTGTAAAAAGGTGCCTAATGGTATCATATGCACACAACCCTTGGTGATTATGGAGAAATTGATCTCTGGCAACAGCTGTCCCTCTTCAGCAAATGTTCAAACATGTTCCTAAAGGCATGACTGCCATTACCCACAATACAGATTCCAGCCATATAAACAGACTCTGTAACCGTTCCACTGCATTTCTACAAAGCTGCCACCAAAGAGTGACTTGTACACTAAAATAATATCACAGGGGTGTCCAAGTACACAGGTGGATAAGAAGAAATACTCCTCAGTTCATAATGCATGTGATTACTACACCAGCAAGGTTGTGATGTCCCGTCTTCAATGCACAGTGCACTCTCCCAAAATGTGAACCAAGGAGGGGGTCTATATTTCTTTTCCGCTTTTTGTTCCCAGATAACATTGCACAACTCCCTATAAATAAATACGGAATAGAATAACAAAAAGGTTAAAAACACATCTAAGCATTCAGAAACACGGCTTCGTCTGAATCGGGGTCCTTTCCACTATCCTCGCTGGGTAGGGAATCTCCACCACTTGGAGACCTACAGCTTAAGTCCTCCACCCCAGACTCCTGGTCACTGTTGGCAGACAGGTCTGGATCAGAGCTTTTCAAGTGATCCTGAGTAAGAATGAGGGCTGAGTCATCCTCACCTTGGGAAGGACTGCGGGAAGGGAACAACTTTAGATTGTTACTGTAATCTTGGGGAGTGTTGACAGGCGAGTTTTTGGTGATGCACATCTGGAACGTATTGCTTTTCGGCTGGTCATTGAAATTCTTGTTTACGTCATTGGTTTGCCGAGTTCCCAGCTTTGCTAATCTCTATAAGAAGAATTGTGACATCATCGTCAATTCAGACACAAAGCAAGGCAATGCTAAGCAGGAGCAATAAGACAGATTACGAGACAGATTTAGTATAAGGTTGTAGTTTGAATCCTAAATTCCTTTATCTGCTGCCTTAAATTCGCACTGTGACAATATAACAAGAAACTGTAGGCCAACCCAGAATAATCCCTCCTACTACCAGCATGCCTCCGTTTTTTTGATAGTGTTTTAGGAAGATGGACATCTTTTTCTCAGCTCTGCTGTGTAAATAAGTAACTTATTTTTGTTAGCTCCACTTTTATAAAAAACATTTTTTATCAAGACTACTTTCTACACTGCTGCTAGAACTGGTCCCTCCGTTTACAGCTATCTGGCACTGGCCTCAACCTGGCCTTTCAAAGAGCCATTTGGAACCCCCCTATAGTGACTTTGGTCACTTGCAGTCATCTGACCCATAACTGCTACAGTTCTCTGGGTTTCGTGAGTAGCCTTGCCTTGTATCCTTAGCTTTATGTTGCCTAACTGCTGCATTGTTGCAACATTTCTTATTCTAGACACAGAGGGGGAGAGAGACAGTCCCACTGTAGTGGGTGCCCCCAGCTCACAGTGCGGCCAACATCTGCAGCCTGAAATCATGCTGCCCTCTGCTCCTGGAATCCATCCCATCTTCGGAGCCTTCCTTAATTCTGTGGGGTGTGGCCCATTCCTCTTCACTCTCAGCTGAGGTTTTTACTATAGTCATAACTGCAGAGGTGTGGAATGTGAACAGGTGCAAGAGCAGTCCACCTGGGCCTCCTGCCCCTTCTTGGTATGAGGTTAATCATAGAGTAAAGAGCCACCAGGAAGAGGAAATTAATGTATGCACTTAGAAATCGATCACTCATGCAAGTCAGTGTTTCCTCTATTTCTAATACCAAGAAACATGGTATCCACAAAGGTTACATTGCAACTTATGCCTATTATTTAACAAAACACTATTAGTAGAATTGTATTTTAAATACTATAAAACACAAATATCATCCCTCCTCTACCATATTCAAATCATTACATCTTTTTATACTAAAATTTTTAAACCGTATTAAAATTACCTAATATCTACAAATATACAAAAATACAGAACATCAATATTTAAACTATCTAGCAGAGATACTTAACCAGATTGTTGTTTCATTGCCATATTAGAGAGTGCATAACAGACAATCAAAGAATTACATCCCATTCTTAAAGGAGAACTATGGGGTCAGTGTTTTTCCCCATAGTTCTCCTTAGGGTAACGGGAGGACACAAACTAGCGTCCTCCGGTCACCCTAAGCTCAGTATACCGCGAGCTCCAGCTCGCGGTATACTGAGACGCCGCAGCCAGAGCGGATACCGACATCGATGTCGAGATCCGCCCAGCTGCGTGAGTGACAGCTGGCTCTGCCTATCTAGAGGCAGAGCTAGCTGTACCCGCCCCCTCCCCCGTCTGTTCCGCCAGTCAGCGCTGGCGGATCGGAGCGGGGAGGGGGGAATCCATCCCCTCCCCTGTCACGGCAGATTTGTTTAGCTAGTTTAGCTAGATTTGTTTTCTTGTAATGGATATCATAGAGATGATCCCTTAATCTGTCTGCGTCCCTCAATGGATGAGAAATATTTTTGTACTCATTGTAAAATCCTTTTCTTCAAGTCACATTGAGGGACTCAGGTCCCACCCCATCTGTGTTTATGATCATGCTCTTGGTACTGCTTTGCTACAAAACTGAGACATGCTGATAGTAGGAGAGGTTATTCTGGGCTGGCCTTTGCCAGCGTCCAATCCTCCTGTAGTCAGCAGTAAAACATGGATTTTAGGGTGAGTACAAATATCCTATTATATCTGAAATAAATGAATTTTATAGGTTGTTTACCTATGTCAAACCCCACAAGTCACTGTGCTGAAGAATGAGACAGTAATACTCTGTAGTAAATAAATAAACATTGCAGTCAAAGAGAACATATACCTTTTCCATAAAGTCCAGCTCTTCCTCAAGTTGCTGAGTCTCTTCCTTCACTGCCTGAAGAAAATCAGTCACTGACTGCCTGGGGTGCATACCTTTCTCAAAACGATTGTAAAGACCTCTCCAAAACCTGGAAAATTCAGCAAATCGGTTAATCTTAACTCATTTGTCATTTTCACAGATCACATTTGTGAGATTAAAAGACTTCCATTAGTGGTAAAAGATTAGCATCGATTTTAAAGGCCCACTATAAGATTAATTAAACAATTCACAGGCTGCTTCCCCAAACCTCTGGGCAAATGCCCCACTCTTTTTTTCCCCCCAAAAAAAGATACTGTAAAAATGTCTCCAAATTAAGTCATACAGGCACCGCTTCTTCTTCCACATCCCTTTGTAAACAGTCCTGACCAGCACTTCTATCGCCTCATGTCTGGACATGAAGATCTGTCAGAGAACTACTGCTATGTTCTGACAATGCTTCATGGGAGCAGTCAAGGAACAGGACAGAGGCTAGGGTATGCAAAATGAGACTGGTCATTATGATGCTCTGGCTGTGATAATGCAAACACAGCTCCAGCATGTATACAGGGTGGAATATCAACATCAGCATGGATGCCATTTTAAACAGTGCCGCTAGTGTTGGTTAGAACCAGAAGTACAACCGTACAGCTCTGCTGTACATAAAGTGTGACATTGCATTGCTCCTATGGCTGAGATGGGAAACATTTGAAAAAAAAAAGGAAAACAGCACTGCCAAAGTATGCATGTAGTTACAGATCCCCCCAAAAACTTGACCTAAACCCAACCCTTAACCTTATTGTCAATCAATAAATCTCAACCCAAGCCTATAATTTAACCTTAACCTTAACAACCCTCTAAAGTTAATAATCACCTAGCCCCTAAATCTAATATTTAACCTGACGGTACCCCTTAGTCCTGTGCGCAAGAATTTCAGCACCACAAACCTGCCTTATTAATAAGCCCATATTAGAGGACATTGCATTGCTTCTGACAAATAACAAGACAGAAAAAACAGAAAGAGACTTGCTTGAAAGAGGATGGTGCTGTATTAGGCCGCAGCATGCCGAATGTCTGACTGTGGTTTGGTCTGTAAAGGGGATTCATGTAATCCAAATGCTGCTTCCACAGATATGACCAAAGAGAATAGGTCCTCTCTTGAACTCTGATCAATAAACAACACAAACATATTGTAGCATTACACATAGTGATTTTTGATTTATCTGCCTGTCATATGTATGCATCTAACACTAAGTAACTCTGTCACCATTTGCTTTTAAAAATGGCACACAATATACACCTACTATCATTTTTAGAAATGCTTCAAAGCATTTCTACAAAAGAAATATACCTAACTGTGTTGGCTAGTAGTACATCACATTCACCTGGACTTGTTCTGTCACACTGAAGACATTTCACCACTTAGTCAAGTGGTGTCCTCAGTTTAAATGAATGTTGGCAAAACATGCAAGAATTTAGAGTCACATCAGCAACTTTGTCACTCTGCTCGAACCACCTTGGAATGTGTCAAGGCTGATGTTGACTGTCCAAGAACATGACGGGGGTGTGGATGTTTGCTTTGTTCTAATTTACCTAATCCAATCGCCATGACTCCATGGAATCTGGGACAGCTATTAGCTGTTTAAATTACATGGCTGAAGGTTCATTTTACATAGTTACATAGTATTTGGGGTTGAATAAAGACATACATCCATCAAGTCCAACCCATATAGGTCCATTTAAATTGGTGAAGTATATTCCCAACACTCATTAGAACTGAGGAAGCCACTTGGGTGAATGTTGAAACATCTTCAACATAACAAAACAAGTCCAGTGTGACTTACTACAAAAAGCTATAATATGACCTAGATCAGTGGTGGCGAACCTTGGCACTCCAGCTGTTTTGGAACTACAAATGAGGCATTGCAAGGCTCCGACAGCCACAGACATAACTCCCAGAGGCAGATGCATGTTGGGATTTGTAGTTTTGGCACAGCTGGAGTGCCAAGGTTCACCACCACTGACCTAGATGAATGAGAACCTTATCATACATTATTATGGTGTTCCTATGTCCATCAGGCTAGTGAACTAACATTTTCAGAAGGTTCTCAGCAGTGGAAAGATGAGTGTATGGCCAGCGATACAATATTTATTTAAAAATGAACAGGTAAGGGACAGAAACACATTTTTTTTTAACTAATAGCTCTCACATGACCCTAGCCACATAGACATAGGACACCACATTGTTTTCTCACCTCTGTTCTTTCCTCTCTCTCTGGCAATTGCACAAGAAGTTTCCATACTGGGAGGAGTATATATGATGCTGAATATGGATGAGAAACCTCTCATTAAACTCAAATGCACATGGAAATTGTTCCATAAGCTGCCAGACACACTCCAGAAACTGGTCAATCACTGGTGATACTTCCTTTGGGTCTCCATCTAAATGCCCATATCTGATAAAAAAAGACAAAACATTATTTGTACTTTTATTTTACTGAGAAACAAATCAGCTGGCATGCATTATGAACTTTGCAATACGCTCTAATGCATTTCTTGTATTAAGTAAAGATTTTTTATCAGTATGTTATGGTCTCCTTGCACCTCCTTCCTGACAATTCACTTTAGTAACCCTCGGCATACCACCAACTTAAAGTGACACTAAACTCAGGAGTTAAAGCTGAAAATATTCATTCAAGTACCTTAACTAATAATACTGTACCTGTTTGTGTATTACTCAGTTGTAGGTCAACTACAAATCATCTCTGAATTGGTGCTGACACTGTCCTTCCTTCTGGAGGGTGGCTACTTTTGTTCCCCATGGTCCCTGTGTGTGTTAGTAGTAGTAAACACCGCTCCAAACTCACCCCTGTGATGGAATGTAATGTCATTTTTAGTTTACTAATTTGTACTGACATTGTAGTGAGCTTTAAGCGGTGGCTACTTAACAACACACACAAGGACCATGGGGAACAAAAGCAGCCACCCTCCAGAATGAAGGACAGTGTCAGCACCAATTCAGAGATGATTTGAGGATCTACAGCCGAGTGAAACACAAATAAGATACATTTTTGTTAATAGCTAAGGTACTGGAATGTTTTATTAAGGTTTTTACTGCTGAGTTTAGTGTTACTTTAAATACTGCTAAAAAAAAGATTGTCATTAATGCTTCACCTATCTGCACACTGTGCCCTTAAGAACTCTTAGACAGTGGAGTCTATTCACGAAGCTGCCGAAGGATCTGGCCGTAGCTTCGGCCGATCCTTCGGCTAGCTTCGGCTCCAGGACCCCTTCGGTTCAGTAGTACCGAAGGGCTGCTGTACGGGCTATTCACAATAGCCCGTACAGCTCCCGATCATGGCCGAGCGGCTCAGCCGAGCCGAACGCATATGCATCGGCTC
>NW_017307082.1:793663-793890 GCF_000935625.1 Nanorana parkeri
TGTACGGCTGAAATTAGCCGTACCAGCCTGAAGTGAATAGCCGAACAGTGTTCGGCTCACTTCACTTCAGATCGGTCATTCACTCGGCTGCTCTCGGCAGCTTGGTGAATAGACTCCAGTGTCTCTTTCATTCAATTTTTGCTTTAGGAAATGGAAAAGGACAAGTAAATATAACCATATCTACATTATATATATATATTGTGGTGAGTCAGCAGGGCTGAGAGCAA
>NW_017307083.1:0-4899 GCF_000935625.1 Nanorana parkeri
TCTCGCGCGCGCTCTCTCTCACCCCCTCTCCTCTCGCGCGCACTCTCTCTCTCTCTCCTATGTGTCCTCGGTTTCTTACAAACATTGTAGTGATCAGCTGATCCAGTGTTTGCTCTGCACAAAGATGATCGGTATATATCACAGAAATTTACAGATCTCTCGCTCTGCCACACACAGAAATGTTGTCATCCTGAAACTGACAGGATGACAGCTCTCCAGCTCTGCTGCGGCTCCTCTTCTGGATGGCACCACCTCCTCCTTCGTGTATTTCTGTGTGTATTAGGCGTTTACAGGCAGCTGCTGTCACCTGATCATTATCTTGAATGGGACAGCTGCTGAATATAAATACTGGTTGAAGGATTCTTGCTGCAGGAAAACACAAATTCCTGATACAGATCTCCCTAATCATACCTAAACTTACAGGTGTGAATGGGGCCTAATACACACACACAAACATACGTACCCACCTCACTCACAGAAGTCCTGAGAATATACAAAACGCAAACCAGCACTAAAAATAAAATCTACTGATATTGCATACAAAGAAATGGTCACAATCGCACACTGACATCATAAACTCACGCAGACATTAACACTGGTGAGACAAAAACTGGTCCAGTGCCCCCCCCATTGAATCGAGTTTTACACCCCTTTATTATTTATTAATTGCAAAGGGGACCCACAAGATTTTAAGATTTGAGTGTGAATTAGTGAGGTGTGACAAGCCTTTGCTGGGCTTAAGGTACCACATGGCTTTTAGGCAATTATGTTAATAAATTTGGTATATTAATGTCTGTTTCAAAATAAATTAAAAACCATAGTGGAAGCATCATAAGATATAAGTTGGTTGGGGAAATTGTTATCACATCCTAGTGTTTTATAATCACTTGTGCTACAAATCAGTTGAATTGACCGGCCCATGCAAGCAGCCGCGAGCAATAGCCAGACAGTTATTGGCTATTTCAAATTACAATAGCCAGATGGCTATTAAAGCTCTGCCCACTGAACAGAGGAGCGGCCCAGAGAAAGTTCTCTCTCCGGTACGATCCTCTGCTTGGTGGGCGGAGTTTCAAAAGCCAGCCTGCTATATAGGCTTTTGAGATTTTAACTAGTCAATTCTCACCATTGATTTACATTCTGCTGCCAAACACGGAATCTACCCGTCAGCAAAATGTAAACAACAAATCTTGTTAACTAAATTAATTTCATGCCTAACAAACTTGTTAGTGTGCAAGAAGCAACCGACCACTTTTTAAGCATATCAACCGTCCGCAAAATAAAAAATATATCCTATTCGTATTTTTTTTTTCTTTTCTGGCCGCTTGCAAAAGGACATTTAGCAGGAGGGGAACTAGCTCCCCCATTGTGAACTGTCTAGTTCCCATCCCTCTATATGACATGTATGGTAATAATGAAGAAAGGTGATTTAGAAGGATGGGAACTAGCTCCTTCATAGTGATCTGTCTAGTTCCTATCCTTCTAAATAACCTGTATGGTAATAATGAAGAAAGGTCATTTAGCAGGATGGGAACTAGCTCCTTCATAGTGATCTATCTAGTTCCCATCCCTCTAAATAAACTGTATGGTAATAATGAAGAAAGGTGATTTAGCAGGATGGGAACTAGCTCCTTCATAGTGATCTGTCTAGTTCCCATCCCTCTAAATAACCTGTATGGTAATAATGAAGTAAGGTAATTTAGCAGCATGGGAACTACCTCCCCCATTGTGATCTGTCTAGTTCCTATCCTTCTAAATAACCTGTATGGTAATAATGAAGAAAGGTCATTTAGGAGGATGGGAACTAGCTCCTTCATAGTGATCTGTCTAGTTCCTATCCTTCTAAAAAACCTGTATGGTAATAATGAAGAAAGGTCATTTAGCAGGATGGGAACTACGGTAGCTCCTTCATATGAACTGTCTAGTTCCCATCCCTCTAAATAACCTGTATAGTAATAATGAAGAAAGGTCATTTAGCAGGATGGGAACTAGCTCCCTCATAGTGATCTGTCCAGTTCCCATCCTTATACATGACCTGACCACTAGGGGGCAAAAGGTTATTCTGTGGGATGGGAACTGGCCTGTTCACACTGAGCAAGCTAGTTCCCATCCTCAGAATTGACTAGGTGAATCTGCAGGATAGGAACTAGTCGCAACCATCGCCCAAGACATGAATTGGGCGGAGCCGACATGATAAAAGCATACGTACAAGTGCACGTGAGGGGGGTGTAATCCTACTCATACTCCCGCCTTCGTTCTGGGAGGGGATGGGCTGTGGTGATGCATGACGTCAATGGCACATCAGCCACGTCCGTAGTGCGCTGGGACATGTGGCAAAATGCTGCATTTTTTGCGTTTGTACTGGACAGGAACGCAGGCAAGGTTTTGCCACATGTCAGATCGCAGTCACTGGCGGAACTACTAGGGTCACTATTGCGACCGGCCCTGTCGTTCCGCCACGTGGGGAAGGGGCAGCAAGGAAGTAGAGGGCCCCCACGATCGTGCCGCTCCTTCCCTGTCGTACAGCCACCCGTAGCATGCAAATGCATTATATTTTTAAGTAGGGATACACCACTGTTAATACTGGGCATTTTCACAAGTACTCATACTCGTGAAAATGCCCCGATACTAAACGCAGATACCGGTGTTCTGTCGAGAACGCCGATCTCAGCATCTGCGCTTACACACAGACCAGTATTATCGAGGAAACCGGGATTTATTCACAAAGTATTTTGTTTAAATCGTTAATTGTGACCGATAATAATATTCCATCCATCATTTCCTGCCACCCATCATTTACTGCCATGGACGGCATATCATTAACGGTCACAATTAACAATTACAAATGAATACTTTGTAGATAAATGCCGGTTTCCTCGTTAATCCCGTCTGTACATAAACACAGATACTGGGTCGGCGTTCTCGACAGAGCACCGGCACTAAAATTTTAAACAAGCGGCTGCCTGAGGTCCCAACGCTTGCTGGGGACCTCGGCAGCCTTCCTGTTAACCATGCAGTGCCGTGGGGTTGGGAGGGGGGGCCCTTCATGGTTTCTTGCACCGGGGCCCTGAAGGTTCTAGTTACGCCTCTGATCGCAGTCACAAAGTCGGATAGAAGTGACATTTGAGGACCGATCAGCTGTTCCAGGGCAGATTGGTTTTCCTGCACATACCATCTGCGATGACGGTCTGCCCTGAAACAGCTGGAATTCTTCACTTTTTGTCGGTCACGTATTCAACTGCAGAAAAAGTGGGCGGGATCACGTTAAAACGTGTGACCACGTTACCAGAGACACATTCTAACGCAGTCATAGGCTTTGATAGAACACCCCCTTCGTTCTGTGGCGGGATGGGGTGTGGCGATGCATTAAAGTCAATGGCAACAATTGACTTCAATGCACCGCCACACCCCCTCCTGCACCAAAATGAAGGGCCCATTCACATCATCTGCAGAGCGGCAGCTGCTGGAACGCATAGAAATCGCTCACAAAACTTCCCCCTTTGTTCTGAGGCGGGAGGGGGCGTGGCTGCGGTGCCATTGACTTTAATGCACCACCACGCACCCTCCTGCAGTGCAATCGGACACACAGCCAAAAATTGCCGCCTGCGTTACGGTCCACTGAAAACGCAAAAAATGCTGCATGCTCTATTTGCCCCAGAACGAAGGCGGGAGTTTAGTGTGCGATTACAGTGCATTTCAGCAGCTACTGTTCTGGAATGCACCGCAATCGGGGTGAACTGGCCCTTAACGCATGTAAACGCTTGTATTCTCATTTTAGTGGCTGGAAACATTTATTTATTCTGGCCGCTGGAATGAATTTAAATAAAAACATGCGTTTAATATAATTGAACATTTAACCCTTTCGCTGCCAGGGTTTTTTTTTTTTGCGTGTTTTGCTCACATGTTATCATCCACATTTTAGGCTTACGTATTACTGAAAACCCTGAAACATTTTCTGAAAGCAAAGACCCTGTAGAATAAAATGGCGGCAGTTGAAATTTTTTACGTCTCACGATATTAGCGCAATTCTTTATCAAACCAAAAAATTTGGTAAAAAAATATACGTTATTTTCGTGTCCAAAAACACATAAATTAATACCCAATTTGTTTGTAAAATATAAAAGATGAGGTTACGAGGAGTAAATAGATACCCAACAAGCCCAGGTTAAAAACTGTGTGCGTCCGTGAGACGGCGACAAAATACGGCACACCAATTGTCCATAGGCAAAGATTTAAAAGCCCCTACAGGTCATCAGTTTAGTGCCCATTCAGACTGAGTGACAGTTACCTCGAGCGGATTTCCGTGCGGCCGGGATAGCGTGACTTTCCAGCAACGATCACGCGAAATAGAAAAATCGCGCGACATCCGCGGTAAATAGGGTCCTGCACAAGCGACGAGCGACAGGTGACATGGAGCTGTAGAATAGAACAGCTCCATTGAAAATCATTGGACGGCAATATCGCGCTGCAAATAGAACAAAAAAAGGAAAGAAAACATAATAATCATACCGCCAGGGAGGTTAAGGTGACATTAGGGGTCTGTTAGAGCCCTGGTGTCACTTTTCCACCCCAAAGAAGCTATTGGCGTGCAGATTAAGGATGGGCTGCATGTTCGAGTCGACCATAGGTTCGACTCGAACATTGCATGTTCTAGCGTTCGCCGAACGCAGAACATTATGGGATGTCCGCGGTCTGTTCATGTGCATTGCATAGTTGTTTTTTAATGTGGACTTTAAAACGGTGATTGGCTACAGTCCTGCACCTGCACTATATAAGGCTGCTGACAGCGCGGCCCCATGTAGTGTGCTGTAGGAGATAGAGAGGGTTCTAGTATAGTTAGTTACAGTCAGCAGATAGATAGAGAGTTATAATAGACTTATAACTTATATATATATATATATA
>NW_017307083.1:5032-5853 GCF_000935625.1 Nanorana parkeri
ATATAAATATCAATAAAATGTATATAAATGTCATTTTTGCTTTAGCAGGTTCTATACATATATATATATATTATTATTTTAGACCCTGGACCAAAATGAGCACTTAACCCTTGCAGTGCGGGGGTATTCTTTAATGCAACTTCGGCATGTGATAGTAAAACTACATATCTTTGGAACTGCTAAGTGCGCCCCAAATCTACAGATTAGGAGTGCAATGCTTTACTGGTTCCAATCCAAAAAAGAAAATAAATAAATGTACATATTTTTATTTTATGAATATACAGGTATGTGCATTGCATAGTTGTTTTTTAATGTGGACTTTACCTTTAATACTTTACTTTTTTAGATTTTTCACAAAAAAACCCCCCAAGGAAGTAAACGTTTGTTTCCAGGAGATGAGCTGCTGCCGTGCCAATAAACTGAAGAAGTTTCAGAGAATCACCTGCACTCCATACAGCATGCAGACTAGAGATGCACCAATACTGTTTTTTCTGTATCGAGTACGAGTACCGATATTTTGCTTTTGGTAGTCGCTAATACCGAAATTCCAATATCGGTGCTTCTGCTGGCATGGAGCCGGCTTCCCGGGCAATCAGGAAGCCAGGCGCTGGATAATGACATGTCGCCCGGCTTCCTGATTGTCCGGGAAGCCGGCTCCATGTTGTTTGGCCGTCTCAATTGTGATTGGCAGGGAAACTGGTTTTCCAGTCAATCAGCATGGAGCTGGCTTTCCGGCCAATCATGAAGCCAGGCGGTGAGTAATGACCCGCCTCCCGGCTTCCTGATTGGCCGGGAAGCTGACTTGATGCTGATTGGCCGGG
>NW_017307083.1:6007-12436 GCF_000935625.1 Nanorana parkeri
ATAAGCAAGGAACCGGATGTTCGGCTGGCTTAATGCTGATTGGCTGGGCAGCCGGCTTCCCAGCCAATCAGCAAGGAGCCGGCTGTTCGGTCAATCAGGAAGCCGGGAGGTGGGTCCTTACTCACTGCCCAGCTGCCTGATTGCCCGGGAATCTGGCTCCATGTTACCCTATGGCACTGCCAGTCAAAGGAAATTTTCTGACTGGAAGTTCCGGTATCGGGGAAGGTATCGGAGCATTTGGATGAGTACAAATACTCGGTAGTGGCACCGATATCAATACTAGTATCAGTATCGGTGCATCCCTAGTACAGACCATGCGATATAGATGTTGGTGCTCGAAATGACAACACGGATGGCGCCGTGCCACAGTTCAATCGGTAATGGAAGTCACCAGACTCGATAATGTGCAGAAAGCATAAGCACTTTTATTGATGCGTACTAAAGCCAACATTTCGGGGCCACGCAGGGTCTCTTCCTCAGGGCGACATAGTTACCTATGGTGACATTGTAGTCACTATGTCGCCCTGAGGAAGGGACATCACGGGCAGGGTCCTCCTTACCATCTGGCCTTGAATTGTATTATAATTGTAATGTCTTCCTTATATAAATCCTGTATAATAATAATAATAAATGATGGAATATTTCTTGTGTCTTTATGTTTCACCTGCTTCTCTAAGGCGCTTTATGTGACACCTACTTCTCTGAAATGTATCTTCTTATATTTCGATCCAAGCTTCCATGGATCTGATTGCAAGCGTCTATGCGTTAGGCATTTACAAAGCTGAACTTTCAAATGAAGCCTGAAATATATTTGAACTTGCCAAGAGAACATAAAACCTCTAACCTATAAGTGTGTCTATATACCAGATTGATGATGCAAGAAACATTTTACGTATACCGAATACAGCTTTACAAACAGTGAATAACCTGATCACATAATCAACAAATCGTATGAAAGCGGAGGTAAAATGTCCGCAAATTTTTTTTCTGCTAATTGCGGGGCTTTATATGGCACGGACCCGGCACGCCGAGATGAAGGAACTGCCTTTGGCAGCAGATTTGTAACATCTTTTCCACAAAAAAACTTGTTTTTTGCGCTGTCCCGTTTTAACAAGAAAAAGGTTAAAGCAGAACTATTGCCTCCCTCTAAAAAAAATGATGCAGCATTTAAGCAAGGCCAGATTTACCATTAATCTCCCTGGCGGTATGCTTATTTTTTTTTTTTCCTTTTTTGTTCTTGTTTGTTTTCGTTTTTTTTTTTTTTAACTTTTAAAATTCCCACCGGTTCTGCCCCCCTGTGACGCGGATGCTTGCAAGGGGTGGAACCCAGAAGACGGATACCGGCATCGGCCGGAGGACACAGCGGGGATCGTGGACATGGTAAGAGGCGCTACGCTGTAATTCCGAGTGTGGCTCGGGGTTAGCGCTTATGGTACTGAAAATTAACCCCGAGCCACACTCGGGAATACTGCCAAGGAGGTTAAGCAGAGTAGGCATGTGCCTACTGGTGAACTGAAAACACAAAGCACACAACTCACTCCTATCATGCGTCCCTGCAATCCACACTCGGTGCACGGATTCTGGAGTGATAGGCTCAAAAACCATAGGCACACAAAGGAAATGCTGACGCGTTTCTGACTAAGGCCAAGTAGGGCAGAAACAAGTCAGTGGTTGTTCTTTGTGTAGAAGCATGTGGAAGAAAGTTTGAATTTCTTTGGAAGAACATTGTGTGCTGGTTCTACAGTTTACGTGTCTACTTGGGCCCTCCATAGAGGGGTGCCGTGCGGATACCTACTCTGCTTTATTCCCAGAGTTGTGTCAAGGTACAGCACCGGCATTAGCAAGATGGGTGCATTCTGCACAAAATTCATCCTTCTGCTCCAAGACCAGTGGTGCCTATAGGAATTGCCAGCTTCTGCAAAAGCAACCCTGTGCCCTGTAAAATGCCTGTCTGATGTGGACAGGAGTGTAGGCAGCCTAACGTGATGCCAGGATCCTTCTCTGCATATGTGAAAGCCAGTGGGTCCCTCAGAAGGTAAGGGCTCCAGCTCAGGCTAAACAGATTACCATTTGTGCCTACAGGCGCCTGGAATGGAAATCCAGCCCTGTGTTTAAGTGCAGCTGCACTTATAATTTTCTATTAGGGCCCCTGCAAAGTCCCACAAATACCTGTTGATCCCGCCAGTGAAAAACTGGAGCCGACAGAATCTGGAGCAGTTGCCCATAGTAACCAATCAGCATCTCTCTTCAGTTTGCTCAGGTAAGATTTGAAAATGAGACAGAGAAGCTGATTGGTTGCAGTGCAAATCTGCTCCAGTTTTGATAAATTCCCCTCAATATGTCACCCAACATTACAAATCCATCTCTTTTGCCATTACTTTCAGTGTCTCCAGTATAATTCATATGGTAATGTTTGCTAACTGAAGTGCATGTACCCCACAGCTCAGTGCATTGATGCCAGGACGGTGAGCTGTGGGGTACATGCACTTTAGTTAGTAAACATTACCATATGAATTATACTGGAGACTCTGAAAGATGTTTCAAGAAAGCAAGGTCTAAACAGTAAAAAACAATAACCAAATTAGTTATTTATTTAAAGCCTAACTCCGGGCTCTCTTTAAATGTCCCCCGGCCATTATAAAAATTGAAAACAATCAGCTCTGGCTGCTATATTCACGTCCACTCTGGCTCGGTCCCTTGTAGTAATTCAATTTCACCACTAGATGTCCTTAGTTTTCCAGGTTCAGCAATGTCCAGCACTATTCAATCCGGAAGACAGGGCATTACCTACCGTGTTTCCCAGAAAATAAGACACTGTCTTATATTTTTTTGGCCTCAAATAAACACATTAGGTCTTATTTTCAGGGTAGGTCTTATTTTTTTTTCATACAACAATCCAAAGTTCATGCAAATCCAAAGTTAAGAATAGGGTGATCAGGGCAATCAGGGGTGCCGTACCTTTCAAAGAGCGATTTGGTAACCAGAATGAGCGAAGCGCACTTTCACTATGGATTCCTCACAGGCGGGGTGCATTTGGTATCACTCCGCCTGTGACAGGCACTATAGAGGAGGCATCGGCTTATGTGGCTCTGCTCCCTCCGGTGCCGCTTTGCTTCCACTAGCGCTGGCTTCGTTGGCAACGGTGATTCTCTCCTGCGGCTCTTCAAGTTCCCCCTTATGCCACCACCGACCCTGGGAATGGTCACAACTAGGTCTTATTTTCGGGGTAGGTCTTATATTTTAGCAATTCCCAAAAATAGTACTAGGTCTTATTTTCGGGATAGGTCTTATTTTCAGGGAAACAGGGTATTTATAAACTGTAAGACTATAAAATAGGAAATCATTTTCTTTTCTTTTTTTTAGTCAAGTGAATATGAAATATGGCATTTTAACATTTGGCATTTTTCTTTTATATAAACTATTTACTTTATATATATTTTTTTATTATTATATTTGGGTGATCGAACTGTATACCATCTGGAAAAAAATGTGGGGGGCCTACCCAGACAGCTCCAACATACTGATCTGTATGGTGACCACATAAGGAAATAGTTCAGCTTCCGCACACCTGCTTGAATGTAGCAGTTTATTAGATGTGGTCTTTGAAGGCGGTGCCTGTTGTTTTCTAAAAGGTCATAATGGCAAGGAGAGGAAATGTGCTTAACAGAATCCGTCATAATAAAAACAAAAGTTTTTGTTGCATACATTTGCAAATATGCAATATATTATTTTGCACTGTTTTTTTAAATCTCTACAATAAATGATTTCTTTTGATCATATGTGATTGCATATAAAAAAAACCCCCCATTGTTTTCAAGAAAACATCAGTATTTTATTTGCGTGTGCATACAGATGAAATGAGTATAAGCTAACGTTACAATCAGAGTGTTATTACATATTTTCCGTCATCAAATTATTTTCTTAAATAAATAGACTGTCTGGACAAAAAAAAAAAAGTCACACACTCTAATATTTAGTTGGACCGCCTATTATGGCATGCATTCACCGTGACCTTGTTTCGATAAGCTTATGCAATGTCACAACTAGGGATGCACCGATAACGATACTATTATCGGTATTGGTGCCAATACCGAGTATTTGGGCGAGTACGAGTACTCGCCCAAAAGCTCCGTTACCCCCGATATCAGAACTTCCGGTCAGAGGGAGATTTCCTCTGACCGGCAATGCCGCATGGGACCATGGAGCTGGCTTCCCAGCCAATCAGCATCGAGCCAGTCAAACAGCATGAAGCCGGCTTCCCGGCCAATCAGGAAGGCGGGCCACAGGTAATGACCTGCCTTCCAGCATCCTGATTGGCCGGAAAGCCGGCTCCATGCTAATTGGCCAGGAAGTCTGCTTTCCAGCCAAGCACCATGGAGCCAGCTTCCCGGCCAATTAGGAAGCCGGGCGACAGGTCATTACCCGCGACCCTGCTTCCTGATTGGCCGGGAAGCCGGCTCCATGCTTATTGGTTAGGAAGACAGCTTCCTGGCCAATCAGTAACGAGCTGGCCGAACAGCATGGAACCTGCTTCTCGGCCTCCTAGCTTCCTTACTAGCCAAGAAGCCTGCTCCATGCTGATTGGTTGGGATGCCGGCTTCCCGGCAAATCAGCATCGAGCCGGCCAAACAGCCGACTCAATGCTGATTGGCCTAGAAGCCGGCTTCCCAGCCAATGGAGCCGGCTTCCTGGGCAATCAAGAAGCCGGGCAGCGGGTAATGACATGCTGCCCAGCTCTGGATTGCCCGGGAAGCCGGCTCCATGCTACCGGAAGTACCGGTATTGGTACTCGGTATTGGCGAGTACCAAAATATAGATATCGGTGCTTGTACTAGATACCGAAAAATCGGTACTGGTGCATCCCTAGACCAACATTTATTTCCATCCAGAGTTGCATTCATTTTTCACTAAGATCTTGTAGTGATGATGGGAGAGTCGGATCACTGCGTAAAGTCTTCTCCAGGTCATCACAAAGATTCTCAATGGGGTTAAGGTCTGGACTCTGGTGGCCAATCCATGTGTGAAAATGATGTCTCATGAACCCTGAACCACTCTTTCACAATCTGAGCCCGATGAATCCTGGCATTGTCATTTTGGAATATGCCCAATGTGCCACCAAGGAAGAAAAAAATCCATTGACGGAAAAACCTGATCATTCAGTACATTCAGGTAGGCAGCTCATTTGTTGGGGACATAATGTTGCTAAACCTAGACCTGACCAATGGAAGCAACTCTAGAACATAGCACTACCTGAAATCCTTTTTTTTGGCCAGGCAGTGTATTTTGCATCAACGTGCCAGATGTGCTGCGATAAAACAGAATAATACAATCAGATTACACCTTATTAACTGTAGCTAACAGTCTAAGGATTGCTGCAAACAATTTCACAGTGAACGTGTGTAAATGGGTTTATTGGGTTATTGACAAAATATCAATGTAGAAAGAATCATTATTGACATCAACTTTACCTGTATACAGTAGTTGGAGGAAGATACTGAATGATACCACCAGGTGGCACTGTAGGTAACACAACACAATAACTATATTTATTTTCAAATTAGTCCAATGAGATTTGAAATTGATGGTCACATGGCTTTATTAGGGAACAACATAGAACAGCGGGCCAGCTGACACATAATTACATACAACCAGCATTTAGGGCCCATCTGTTGTGCTGGCACATATGTGCGTTATGCCGGTGGGAAGGCATTAAAGTGTATATAAAGCTAAAAACCTTTCTTAGTAGTTTGATTGTGGAAGGATTAGAAGTCCTTTTAGGTTTTTATGGCTGTATGGGACTTCGTTAGAGAGACAACAGTTTCAGCAGACAGGAAGTGAGGAAATGTTAACTTTTATTTAAATATGAGTAATTATTTATTTTATTCAACCCATCAGATTCTTTCTACAGACTTGGATTTGAATGAGCAATGTGTGTGATTTTCTGCTCAACTGTCGGCCTTAAAATCCAAATCCCATTCGTACTGCCACGGTCTCAAAACCACAAGGTATATGTGGTGCCCAGGTGACCACACGGATGGCGCTGTGCAAAACACTAATAGTAAATAAAAGTAATTCACCGGCACACTTGAAGGGTTTTTAAAGTATTGATATGTTTATTCAATACCCAATGTCACATACTGTCATACGGTGCTAATGTTTCGGGTCCGCACATGGTTCCTTCATCAGAGCGACAGTGACACTGTCACTGTTGCTCTGATGAAGGATCCCTGTGTGGACCCTTAACGTTAGCACTGTATGACAGTATGTGACATTGGGTATTGAATAAACATATCAATACTTTAAAAACCCTTCAAGTGTGTGCCAGTAAATTACTTTTATTTAACCTTAATTAAATGACAAATGGAAATGATAACCAAAAGTACATATAAAATGACAGCAGGAGACAGCTGGCTGTAAAAATTAGAGCTT
>NW_017307083.1:12446-16246 GCF_000935625.1 Nanorana parkeri
TATATATATATATATATACTGTATATATATATACTGTATATAAACACACATAAGGTGTTCAACGTTAAGCAGATAATATTGCACTTACATTATTCTCTATTATTCAGAACATTGCCCAACAATTTGAGGCTTACAGTCCTCTTGGGCAGGAGATATGGAGGAAGACCCTCGCATTATCAAGGCCCCTGTGAGTTATTACAATATGGCTGAGATTTCCCTTTTAGTGTGTACTTACACTTGAAATCGATAGGATTCTTCACTCAATTGTATTCTCCTGTTCTTATAAAACAGAGTTACCAATATTTTAAAATAATTTCTGTTTCTGGGACATATTGCTTCTGAACTAACTATTGTGTACTTAAATGCTTATGATGGTGTTGGAAAATCATCTCTGTCCGGTTATGTACACAAAACTGGAAATTTCCAAAATACTTTTTTTGGTGTTTCAAATGTATCAAAACAGCATAAACATAATAAGAACCAAGCTAAAAAGTTAGTGAATAAAATATGAATTGTGTGGTCTCATTGTTAACATTTAGCTTATTTATTATTTAGTCTGGATCCACGCAGGAACTGGACAGAGAAGATCACCCAGTTCTCTTATTCCCGGCATGTGTTCTGTCTTTGGTTAGAAACCAGGGGCGTAACTAGAAATCACAGGGCACTATAGCAAAATTTTGTATGGGGCCCTGTGATTTCTAGTTATATCCCTTGCAGAGCCCACTTGAGATCCCACACAGCCCACCTGAGGGTGACCCTGCAGAGCCCACCATATACTCTCTATGGTGGGCTCTGCAGGGTCACCCTCAGGTGGGCTGGTCGCACTCCTTACCTGTCCGCCTCCGCTTCCTCCATGGTCAAACAACAAATCCAAGTCATAGTTGTTCCAAGTTCTTCTTCAGTTGTGATCATTAGAGCTGAAGAAATGGCTTGGATAAGCTACCAAATGTCTTCAACATTACAGAACAAGTCTAGGTGAATGTGACTACTACTAGCTAATTATAAATAAAAGTAGAATGTTACTTATAGTGGTCAGGCAGCCGTACTACACCATATCCTCCACCAACCACCTCCATGGTACTGTGCCATTTGGTGTATACTTATATTATACCCAACTTTAGTTGGTCAGGCACTAAACATCACCCAGCTCATGCAACGTCTCTAACTACCTGCCATTTAACTCCAAGTTACATAGACTGAAGCTTGGAGGTAAGATGAAAGTATTCTTTTAAATGTACTCTAGAGCAGTGGTTCTCAACCTGCGTAACCTCAGGACCCACATTTGTCCTTGGTCATTAAGTCATGACCCAAGTCCCACCGCACTGGAACACACGATATTGTGTTCCGATGCGGGCGATCGAACTGTGGGTAGGAGGTGAGTTTGGGGTGCCATTCAAATGAATAGCAATACAGCACACCTCCCACATCAGAATTTGCGTTAGGTGTGATTTTGCATGGTACAGTGCGTTTAACGTGTGAACGGGCCCTCACAAACACTGACAGACACACACAACCACAGACACAATCTCACACACTTGTGCACTTATGGATGGAGCCCCATCCCACCTGAAGCTGACACTCGGCACCAGGCAGCATATTTTAAATGGCTGTTTGGCATGAGAACTGACAGTACTGTGCTAGGGGGAGGCAGAGGAGCCTCTCACCTAGAAAAGTGATAGCCACGTGGCGACCCACTGAACACGGGGTCGCGACCCACTTTTGGGTCACGACCCACCAGTTGAGAACCAAGGCTCTAGAGGGTGCCACAGGAGCACAATTCTCTTCACATCAGGACTCATTACATACAGACATGTTCACTGTGCAGATTATCCACTATTGAGATTCCGAAAACTTTTTTAACATACAAGTGTATACCTATTATGCAAAAAACACTCTATGCATTGCATTCATTGCAAGTTTATTTAATTCTTAAAAAATTAAAGATACGCATAATGCATATATAATATGCATACAGAGAAGTAATTTCAAAGTCCACTTTGGAAGCAAAACACTTTTCAATTACACTTAAGATTTCAAAATGAAATACAAAATGAGATGTTCTGCATCCTTTACCATAAAGTGTAGAGACAGAATTGTATACAAATAACAGACAGTAGAAATATTCTACATACTATTGAAACTCCATGTCAGGATACATATGATTATTGTATACAGTACAGTAATATATACAATATATTAGAGCTTGTAGCTTGTAGTCCTACCATACAGGGTTTGCCTATCTTAATTCCAAGCACAAAGCTTGAGAAAATTCTCATACTAAGATTAATTAACAAATACTTGCTCTCCCTTTGCTAATAACAAAGGTGATTGTATTTACTAAATACTTTATCTGCATACGCAGGTATAACTGTGACATTGTTCAATCACAGCTTGTAATTATTCATCTTCACTAAAATACGACCGAAAGTTATATAAAGACTGAAGACAAGTAGCACATGGGGAGCTGCTGGCTGATTACCAATACAGATTAAAAAACAACATCTGATTGGCTGCTATGGGCAACACCTCTTCTTCCTTTCCTCTAATTTCATGAGTAAGATCCAATCAATGGGGACAGAAACTTCATACTGAAGTTATAACCTTTGCCACATTGGTGTGGCTTAATTCACTCCATGCAATGCAATACAACATGTGGCAATGTACAATACATTTCAACAGAGTGCTGATATCTGGCTGTCTTGACAGCCACACTCCATTATAAGTACAAGATATATTATTGACCTCCAAATACCGGAGGTCCAGGAAAATGTTCCCTACTTTGTAGAGGACAATAATTGAACAAGTCTCTAATGTCCTCTGGGTCATTGAGTCCACAACAGGCCTACCAGGGCCTCCAGAGAGAGCTGCTGTTACTCAGCTCCGCTTGCTTGGCCTGGTTATGTCTGGTTGGAGGCACCGAGGGAACACTGACAACTTCGTTGGACTTGAAGTGGTCCATCAGCCTGATTTCAGTTGTTCTCTGCTTTGGCTGGAGCGACAGGAAGCTGAGAACTTCGTTAAAGCAAGTGGAGTAGCCATCTTTGAACTTCATATCTAAATTGTGATGTACCATATCTAGGGAAAGAGATAAAAAAGAAAAGAATTCAGACATTTGTACAAAGAGATCAACTAATTTATCCTTCTTAAACATAATGCTATTGCTCTGCTAAATCTCACAGCAACCAATGAAACCCTTCCTAGCCAGGACTGGAAAAATGAGAGCTGGATTCTTACTGATTCTTGCAGACATATCTATCAGTAGCCTTCTATCTAGATTATATACATTGATGTGAAGCTAAGCATTGCATACTACTGTAATAGAAGATGGTATTGGACAATAACACCCAGTATGGTTCGACAGATCATGCAAGTACATAGAATGTATTTCTGCTCATCCATATAAGATATTATTACAAGCACTAACTTCCAATAGAGAATTGTACTTATCTACATATATATTAGCCTGCAATAAATAAAGTTGTATACCAAACAATACTCACTGTTGGTTTTTGGCAGACCGTGTTGCTTCAGATAGGCGACAGCCATTTCTAAGATGTCAGCTTTTTCAAGTTTCACATTGGGCTGCTGCCTATGAAATTCCTTTTCCAACAGAACCTTGAGCTGTTCAATGCTGCTGTTGATTCTATCTCTTCGCATCTTCTCCACAGCTGGCTTTCGCAACTGGTGAACAATAAAAGTAGATATAAATATAACACTTGAAAAATAAAGTCAAATACATGTCTGTATATGAAGTGGAATTATATCATAATAATAGTATAATAGTAATATATATATATATA
>NW_017307083.1:16599-23715 GCF_000935625.1 Nanorana parkeri
TATATATATATTTTTAGCATATGATATGTTGCTTGAATCTAAATCCTTACCTTGTTTTTTTCCTTGGGGATGCCCTTATGTTGCTCTGGAAAAACAGTGCTAGGTGCCATTTTTTTAAAAGTGGTCAGGAGCTTTTGGCTTGTGTAAATCCTTAAATGCAGTGTGCTGGTTGTAGTTGCCTCTGACCCTATTTATAGTCCTCAGACCTGCTAACGATATGTGGGTCTGAGGTTTGTTATAGTTTCCCACACTCAGGAACCAATCAGATGTGGCCAGAGGACAATAGGAGAGGCATTCATTATGTCATGCTGCATTGATAGTGAATGACTTGAGCATAATAAGCTGCTCTCAGAGGAGCAGGTGGGGAGTGTGTGAGAGAGGGATACAGTGTGCTGGGAATGACGTGACCTGTGCTGGGAAAAAGCTTCCTTTACGAGTGGTGGGCTACTGACTAATGCCCCGGATCAATAGTTTTCTGGTAACACACACTTAACAATTCACAGCAATTCATGAATGTGCCTGCATTTTGGTTTTGGCGGGAAGTAGCTAATCACTACAGACAGCTATGAGTGGGCTAATGCTCTAATCTCTGGTGACACACGTGCAGGCACACTCAATGAGAGTCACCATGTGGGCCGTCATGGAGGCCTAATAAATAGAGATTAGATGAGAAAAAGAAATTGTGTCTCTGAACTGAATGCCAGTGTTATCATTCCTTAAATTTCCATGCAAAATAGCTTCACCTAAACAATGACCCACAGAAACATACCTTTGCTGCAGGGAGAGCATGATGATGTAATAGTCCTTCACACAATGCAATGCTTTTTGCTTATTGTCACTGGTGATAACATACGTCATAACATGCAAATGGAAGGTTCAAATGGCCCAATTAGATATCTCTGTACAATGCGACTGACAGCTGAGACACAGAGCAATATCTAGCCTTAGACAGGTACTCCTTAAACTGACTCTAAACTCAGGTGTTGAATCTTAAAAATGCATTCAGGTACCTCACCTATTAACAAAAATGTTCCATGTTTGTGAATCACTCAGCTGTAGATCCTCAAATCATCTCTGAATTCATGCTGACACCGTCCTTCCTACTGGAGGGTGGCTACTTTTGTTCCCCTTGGTCCCTGTGTGTGTTGTAAAGTAGTCACCACTCCAAGCTGGTTCCCTTAATGGACTACAATCTCAATACAAATTAGTAAACTAAACATGAGATTGTAGTCTATCACAGAAGTACGCTTTGAAATGTGGCTACCTTACAACACACACAGAGACCATGGGGAACAAAGGTAGCCAACCTCCAGAAGGAAGGACAGTGTCAGCACCAATTCAGAGATTATTTGAGGTTCTACAGCTAATAAAATATGACTACACAAATAAGGCACAGATTACAGTAAGGCACACATTACAGTATTGGGGTCACTTTAAAGACACCTGAGTTTAGTGTCACTTTAAGAATTTTGTATGCCTATATCAGAACAGTTTCATAATGCTGTTACACACAATGGACCAATGTTACGCCAAAATCAACAGGTGATGAGACATCTGCTTATTGTCACAAATATTATCAAAGTTCCGGAACCTACCAATTGTATTTCTGACTTGGAAATAACACATGGCTTGGAATACATGGCTGTTATATATATGCAATAAGTGCATTGGTTTCTTTTTTGCATAGCAAAATGAAACCATCTGTGTTGTCTGTAAAAAAATGTCCAACATGCTCGAAGATCTAAGTATGATAAGTTTCTTTCTGAATGTCAGTAAAGGTTCTTATTGCTGTATTACAATATGTTTGCTAAAACCAATTGAAACCACAACATGGGAGTCTGCTCCCATATCTGTGCTATGCAGATGAGCCATCTGTTCAGAGAAACATACACTCAAGTCAATGTTTGCTACCTTTGTTAACAAGCTCTGCAATAACTACACACAAAAAAACGCCACATAAATATTCGAGTAGTCCATAGGAAAATGCAATTTGTTAAATCTTGTGAACAGAAGCAGATAGGTATCTAAAGGTCACAATAAAATGACTATCTCACTGTATTCAGGAATTGATGCCAACTGCTGGGTCATGAACAGTCAAATTGGCCATTTCTGTTTTATGTTAAGAATGAAAGGCAAGGAAGGATTGCTGTAGATGGGCAAAACAATGAAAATCAGGTAATCAGGAATTTTTTGTTTGTTTTCGCGGCTGGTTTTGAGGGATGTGATTTGGGTTGAAGTTTAATTCACGATGAATTTCCAGGATCTAAACTTCCAAAATCCAGGTAGATTCACGTTCGACCACACACCAGTCAAAAAGATGTGGCATCTGGATAACCCAGTCCCTCACTAAAAAAGAAGGGGTTTTCATTTTTACTAAAGGCAGGAAAATATGTACTTACTGTGCAAGGGAATTTTCCCTTAGCTTAGTGAATGTGGTGAAAACTCAATTTGTATTGAATATAGCTAGGAAAATAAAAAAACAGTATTTTTTTCCTTGCACATGATTGGGTGAGGGAACTCAGCTTCGCTTCATTTGTTTGCTAAGGGAAACTTCCCTTGCAAAGTGCAATTTCCCTTACAAAGTGAACAGCCTTTTTGCCTTTCGTAAATCAACCCCATACAGTCAGTGTGTTGGAGCGGCTGTAGTGAGAGGAGGGGGAGAGCTGAATGACGGAATAGGGAGAGATTAGTGTAGGCAGGTCGGTTCACACTTGAGATCCGTGAATTGCAGTGTTGGGGTACATTTTTTTCTGTTCTCCTATTATTGGGGGACCAGTATTACCTCCAAAGTTGCTCATCGGAGCTTTATAGTCTGTGCCTTTTTTTGCAGACTCTGCTGTCAAGTGTACCCTTGTCTATAGAGTGTCTAGGATGGACAACTGGTCAGAGCTGGCACCTGAGGTGCTAGCCTGGCTGTTGCAAGTGTCATGTAAAAGAGGCACTGGAAGGAGCTGTGAATGACAAGATAGATTATTATTAAAATGAATCCACATACTTGCCAAGGATGTCACTGATTATTATTAAAATGAATCCACATACTTGCCAAGGATGTCACTGATTACCCTGTGTATATTCGCACAACTCATTACAGCAAATATTTTAATTTGCTTATTTTATGCTCCATTCATTTTACAAGAAAGAGACCAGATACCTTTCCCCTTTGTTGCTGCTTGCACTTGTGTAAGGGTTAATGGTGCTGACAAGCTCTAAGATTTCTGCTCTTAGCATCTCTCCTCATTTTACTTTGCTTACCATAAATTCAAAAAATTACAAAAGGGCTAAAGTTCTAGTTTTCAAGGAAGTCACCTTTCTATGCCTTGTGTCTCCACATTTAGGCCTAGCCAATTTTTATCCACTCATACCTGAGAGCTGTAGCTCTAATTTATTAGGAAGATATCTCTTCAATGGCTCTGCTTTTAAGCCTGTAGAGTGTAGACCCTTAATGCAAGCATGCCTGCCTCCTGGCATTTTGGGACAGCGTCTGCTGGCCAACGCATGCCTACAATAGTAAACTGGAATGGTGATGCTGCCTAGAAGCAAAGCTAATTGTAAAATAAACAAAAACAGTAAATTTATATCAGAGCCAAATGTGAGCTGTCCAAATACAGTGTGCTGTTTCTGTAAAACCAAATATAGTGTTATGGCAGCCCTCAAACCAGTAATTTAAAGCTCTCAAAGCTGTATGAAAGGGCCTTCCCCCTACTGATTTTCATTTTAATGGATTAATAAAGGTCCCCGATAGTTTAGCTTGGATTCCCATGCAATAACTTGCATATAACCCCCCCCCCCAAAGGCCCACAAAGTGACCATTATTTAATATTATTATTTATTTAACCCCCATTGAATTTAGTGCACTTTGCCTTTTGGCTAATCAAATTTTTGCCCAACTGCTCATCACTAATTGTGATCTATAAACATTAGATTGTCTCCTAATACAGCCTAAAATGGACAAGTCGAAAGATTGCTATCTAAAGTACAACTTGCTAAAATCCTTGTGCTGTAGGCCAGAAGCCAAGCCCAAATAAAAACAAATTGTTGAAAGATAATGACTACACAATGTGGGTCTGCTACAGGTATTGGCTTTCCAAAGATATGCGCAAGGCATGCATATTTATGCAGACAGCAGATTTGGTTTGCCCAGAATAACTGGCATAGGGCAGCATAATATTTACTGCTCTCATAATGAAACCTGGAGATAAGGTAATATATAGCTGTTGCCCTAGCAACCAGAATATTTTTATTCGTTAACCTGCACTGGGAAAACTAAATGTGGACTGTTTGCTCAGGGTAACAGCTCCACTTGTCTTCAATCCGCTGTTCAAAAATCATCAGCAGATGTCTCTAGGTAATCTTCTCCTAACGGGTTGTACTGTGTGTTCTGTAGTAGTCAAACAGCTTGCAGTTCCTCCAGAGCAACAGGAAATATGTGAAATTTTCCTACTGCGCACGCAAGACAAACTTAACTTGAGAAATTACAGTCCCATGTGTGCTAATTGATGCTGTGGATAAAAAAATTAAGTTGAGGTATACATGCATAATTTGAGCTAGGGTAGGTGAAGCATAATTTGACAATCTGGGTGTACCATGCAGAGAAAAGCTTTGTGTATGGACAGATATCTGCATGTTTGACCTACGAAGAAAGAAGCACTTGGGCACTGGCCTAAGTGAGAAACAAATCTAAGCCCGATGATTGCTTTATCCCATGAGAATGCTCAGTTCTGGGATGTCTTCCAAGGGAGGGAAGGACCTACAGACCTGAAATCTTTTCTTAAACAGGCCACAACCATCCAGATTGAGAGAACATCCTTTTATGTCTATAGGAACCTTAAGGGACAATTGCAATAAAACAATATTTCGATACACATATGCAGTTAATACCTGTAAGCATAGCATGCATTATATTAAGAAGGACCTGAACTGTGGAAGCTGTGCCCAAAAAAAGACACGCATAGGGTAAAGGACTAGTCATCAGAATTGCCTGTGGTCTTCCTGCAGCTGATCTTCTCCCCATTACTAATTTGCCTTGTTCCACATTGTGTCATGTATGGCGGGAGCCATCTCGGAGAGGACCAAGGCCTTGCTTTCTTGTGTCTGAGCTTTCCCCCGATGACAGGCGATTTGATGACTTGGAGGAATGTTTAATAAGCAGATGGAGAGTTGCAGAAAGCATAGATTTACAGGATTAAAACAGCAGAAGCAGGGAGACACTTGCACTGCCATTTCTCAGCTTCAGATTTCCCTTCAGCAAGTAGCACAGTAGTGTCATCACAAAACTACTAACATTCACAGGCACAGTGTCTTCAATTCACACAGAAGATATACAGCTACTGTATGTGTAACAAAGTAAAAGCAATGAAGCGCCACAAACTATCAATCCTCAATGCGAAATCCTCTTGGGCATGCTGCAGGATGCTGCCCCAAAGAAGCCGGGAAAGCTGAGAGTTTAGAAAATAAGCACAAAGGGGGCGCCTTTCCTGGTGCAGGTCAATTTTATTTCAGTGAACATGGAGTAAAAACAGAATGGTACTCACAAACATGAGTGTCACACAGCCATGGAATGAGAGCTGACAGGCAGTAAAACATCCACTGGGCGATTCCTGTGTGTAGTGACGTTAACGCGTTTCCGGGGCACGCCCCCTTCATCAGAACATCTTTGTGAGTACCATTCTGTTTTTACTCCATGTTCACTGAAATAAAATTGACCTGCACCAGGAAAGGCGCCCCCTTTGTGCTTATTCGCTACTGTATGTGTAGCTTAAACCTTTTTGGTTTGGATGGAGTATGGAAGGATCAGAACTGCCAAGGTTATGTGATCATTTTGGTCTGGTGATGAAAAGAAAGAAGATATATGAGGTGTGACAGTTTAATTCCCGGGAATGGACTGTAAAAAAAATGCTTTCTTACCTATAGACTAGTGGTTGTTGTTACCTAGAAAGTAGTCCCTTTGTGAAGTGACGCACTTTTCTAGACAACTACACCACTGCCGGAAACATTCCTGGAATTCGCTTTCCAGGATATTGTGCAGTATCTTTGTCGCTGGGCTCTGGATGTCCAGAAAGTCATCAAATCTGAGCCTTTTAAGACATTTTTTAATTTTGGAAACAGCCAAAGTCGCAGGGTGCTATGTCAGGGGAATAAGGTGGTTGGTCAAGTTTCGGAATGGATTTCTGCGCCAGGAACTCGTGATTTCTGCACCAGGAACGCATCATGTGCAGGAGAATTGTCGTAGTGGAGAATCCACTTGTCAGGCCACAGTTCTGGTCTTTTCCCCGAGACAGATTCCCATAACCTTTTCAGAATTTCCAAATAACAATGTTGGTTGTGTTTTGGCTGCCCACTTCTTGCATCATCGTGGACATCTACCCGACCCTCCATAAACCGCCTATGCCATACATAACCACTTGATTTCTTCATGGAATATTCACCATAGGCCTGTTGTAACAGAACTAAAGTTTCACTCACACTTTTGCCAATTTTGATGCAATATTTTATGTTAATCCGCTGCTCCAGATTCCTGTCACTCATTTTACACCAATAGCGCAAGATACACACGTGTTGTTTCTTCTACTACTCGGTAAGGACTGAGTTCACTGGTCTACAACGAAGACGAGTGCAAGTTAGAACATGTCAGAACACGCTCGACTGGGAACGGCTGTGTGACTCACCACCATAGTGCTACAGTGCAGCCATTCCGTTATTTAAATTGGCACACCTCGTTACTCATCTGATTCCCGGTCCTGTCTGGCTTCTAGACCAGTCCCTGCAACCTCTTCTTCCCTGGGCTCTGGCAATCTTGATCCATGACATCATCACCCCTAATGCAGGTCTTTTAGATTTGATGATGCAGAGGAACACACCACAGCTGGAGCGAAGGGGAAAAGAGGTGCGCATTCACTGCCGCAGGACTGAGGAGTAAGTGAGTGTATCTTATTTATTTTCGCCCCCAGACCAAAATGAGCACCTAACCCTTACAGTGCGTGGTAGCCCCACTGCAAGGGTTCATTTTTATCAATCCTGGAGTTCTTCTTTACAGAAATACTTTGCTGAGCAATGTATGTGTGTTTGATCCATTTTGAGAGTTTAAAGTGACATTAAAGTCACAAATCCCCCCCCCCC
>NW_017307083.1:23747-27183 GCF_000935625.1 Nanorana parkeri
TCCTTGATCCGATCATCTTATTCCTTCCACTTGTATTCAGCAATCCCTCCAGCGCTGGTGCCAGTCTCTGATCCAGTGCAGACCCCTGTTTCTTCCTGTCTCACTGTGTCTGTCCAGCGTGAACGCTCACGGCTGCGTGCAATGACTTACAGCGAGTCTCTTATATTCTCCCCCGCCTAAGATCTCTACTGCGTATGCGCCCGCCCCATCATGCCGCTCGGCCGCTCGAGAATCTTCAGCTCTTTGGACGAGAGCGAGCGGTGGAGATAGAGGTAAGTAATAACCTTTTTGGTAACTTTAAAAAAAATGTTTTTGCATATAGCTACTGCTTATTAGCAGTAGCTATGTGCAAAGAAAGAGAGTTTAATTATACTTTAATGCTACTTTAATATTTATTATCACTGTACCTTTTTTGCATTCTTGGGCTTTCATCTGCTTTAGCCAGGTACGGTCATGAGAATAAAACATTGGCGATAGTGGTCCTATAGTCACAGTGCTTGTCAATCAGTCTGGTCTGCAGGTACCTCATCAGCTTCAAGGCCAGGGGACATAAAATACATACAAAAGGAGGACCTAGGAGCTATAGAAAGCAGATATTGATCTGTTTTTATAATGAAAAGAGTAAAAAGCAAGTTCCCATTGTCTTTGTAGTAAATGATATATGAATATAAGGCCGCGACTTCCCCAGCCACACGGGGAACAGCGCGTTTACAGTTTCTGACCTACATGTAACCAAACCCAGGTAAGGCTTAAGCACACAAGTCTATTCTCCTCTCTTCATTTGTTATTAGGAGAATAAGATCAGCTCCTTTGTCTGCCGAAGCAGCTGTGGGGCTTTGAGTCCTTTTTGTGAACTTGTGGGAAAGTGGCTGTCACTCCTTCTCAGACTGCCTCTTAGAAACCAAAGATTAGCTCATTCTATCTGTAAAGGCAATATGCTCCACATAACAATCGTCCTTCTTTCTTCTGGACAACATATTTTTTTTCTTACCTCAGATGGTGGCCATTCAGGCTTCTAATGCCCAAAGGATTTAGGGCAGCGCGCATTGAAAATCTTTATTGCTAATCGCCATTCATAACACTCTGAGCTGTAATTCTTCTGGTATTAGAAGTATTTACCGCTAACTGTGTGAAAAGTAAAATGGTCACACAGAATGGAGTCCATAGAGTCCCTTATGTTACTGAAGGGAAATAATAGGGAAAGAAAAGTTCAGAAACCTTTTCAAGTTTAGCTTTCCTGCTTTAAATTTCAGTACGGTCAGATCAAAGAGAATACAAAACAGCTACAAAAGGGCTAATAATATGCCTTAAGTACACCTATCCTGTTAGAAATATAGGTGCTGCCATTGCAGGCCTCCTTCGGAAAAGGGCTAGCTAGTACTTTACAGTCACAGACTGGAAGCAAGCATGCAGCAAATTAAAGCAAGAAAAAGATTTAGATTGCAAGCCCTCACGGGCAGGCCCCTCCTTACCATCTTGTCTTGGATTGTATTGTAATGTTTTCCTTACATTGTAAAGCGCTGCACAAACTGTTGGCACTATATAAATCCTGAATAATAATAACAAGTGAGAATCCCTTACCTGCTTCTTGTTCCAAGTCAGTGACTCAAACTGATGGAGCCAAAGCATCAGGTTGACACATGGGCAATTACCATTTTGAAAGAGTATAGTAGAGGTAAGTAAGGTAAGTAATGAGGGCATCCGTATTACTCTCATAACAACAGTGCTCAGGCAAGGTCATCCTGACCAGTGCCCAGAGCAAAGATGCTAGACTGTGCCCCCTCCTCTGTGATGTACATGTCCAATTGTCTTCTGCAGTTGGGATCCCATTCCCAGCTGCCACCATGCTTCCGGCTGTGTTCTCTGCCTCTGATGGTCTCCTTAGCTAATTGTGAATAGTGTGGGAGCTCAGGTGTCAGGAGTATGTAATTTACAGAGTGCAGGGGTCATGAATGTGTAACATACTGAGTGTGGGAGTCAGGAGTGTGTAACATACAGAGTACAGGTCTCAGAAGTGTGTAACATACAGAGTGCAGGAGTAGAGATGTGTAACATACAGGGTACAGGGCTCAGTAGTGTGTAACTTACAGAGTGCAGGGATCAGCATAGAGCAGGTGTCAGGAGTGTGTAACATACAGAGTGTAGGTCAGAAGTGTGAGGTACAGCGTGCAGGGGTCAGAAATGTGCAATATACAGAATACAGGGTTGGGTGGTATGTAACATACAGAGTACAGGGCTCAAAAGTGTGTAACATAGAAAGTGTAGGGGGTCAGAAGTGTGTAATGTACAGTGTGTAGAGGTCAGAAGTATGTAATGTACAGTATGCATTCCTCTGAAATTCGAGCTTTGGGTGGCCCTACTAACACCCTCAGGCTCGACAAAGTTTAACAGAAACATTGAAGGAGCTTGGTGGAAAACAATTGGCCGAAGGTAACTGCAGCCAAAACAGGAGGGTTGGGGAAGCCTATAATTCAAACAATGCTGGAGCTGCAGAGTTGGAGGTCCCTGTATCGTTATGTAAGTCCATACATAATATAAACCAAAACTTACAGAGCCTGTATGGAAAAACTCTGCTAAGACCCAGCAAGCTTAATCCGTATAGCAGTACAAAATGCAACAATATTAGGTACAACACTACATAGCAACCAATTAGATTTCAGTTTAAAATGAGAGTCATTCCATAACATTTTGTTAGTTATGCAATATAAGTGTTAGAAGCTCTGTTGATTTTGGTTGCTGTCTGTGCCTCTATCACAGTGAAGCTATTCATTCCTGTCCTGGGGGCACTTGTCTCTAAGACAAAATGTGAGAAAAGGAAAAAAGAGAGCAATAAAAAACAATGACAGTTCTAAACCTTCCCCGAAACTGCCAAAAAGTGTTTTTTTTTTAAATTATCTGTGTCCCTGTTAATGAGGAAAAGAGCACAGGAAGTGAAGAGAAATTTAACAAATAGGCAGATAGTGTATGTGCAAGTAACGGAAAATCCACTCCCCTGGTGATTCGGTGAAATACAATCCAATACTTGCTCTGCTGGGTGCATACAGTATGTGATTTGTATGGTATGCTATTGAACTGGTACAAGTAGGTGACGTCTGGTGTCAGATGTGGCTGCCACGTGACATTATGGAGTCAGAGAGCCACTCCCTAGGATGTAGTATATTCTGTGTATATATAGCACCTCTAATATATTAGGTGCTATCCTAGTAAATAAACATGGCGCTTAATTATTGGGGCAATCATGTCATACAGGGGGACAGACAAGGTACCGGTATTAATATTCGGTCATGTACACCACAAGAGGCCAGGGTCCTCTTCTCATAACCCTCTGTGACTTGAAGATTTACTACCACACTGGAGCCAGCAAGTGACCAAACGGCACCCGGGATCCAGTGGAATGTGAGTTTCCTGTTGGAAGTGTGTGCAGGTGTGTGTGGGT
>NW_017307083.1:27496-39861 GCF_000935625.1 Nanorana parkeri
GGGGGGGGGGTGACAGGACCCTGTGGAAAATAAACTAAAGCTCCCTACACATTACAAACTAACTGTACAATTTACTTTAAGCTCACCATTCACCTAACAATTTGATTGTACAATCTCCTCCTAACAGCTATGTAGTGCAAGTGCAAGAGCCTGCCTGATTGAATACAATTTAATTGGTTAAATTAGACAGGTCCTCATATTTCATAGTTTTGGTAAATCAAAGTTGATTTCGCAGTGATTGTGCAGTCAGATGGTAACACGTTTGGTGACCCCAAGATCTTCTACTAACAACTATGTAGTACGGGGACTACCTATTTGGCTACAAATTCAAATGGATAGTCTAAAGCTGGCCATACACATAGAATACCACTTGACTCCCCCGTCCATGCTAAACCTTGTGGATGGAGGATTCTGGCTGTTGTATTCAAGCAGTTGCAGTATCATAGCTGCCTTAATACCCAACGTTTGACTGCAGTTTGACCTAGCTTTCACCCCAATATTTTAGGCCTAGCTTATATTTCCTGTGTGCTCTGCCTGACCCAAACTCAAAGAGTTGATTTCTGGGTCATTAAGCAGAGCTCCTATTTGCATCCATTGAACCATGACATAACAGTCAAAATAGAATAGTAACAAGTTCAAATTTAATACACACAAAAAAATCCCAGGTTTCCTTACTAAACCTCAAGCTGGCTATTTCTTTAAACAGATGTTAATTGTTTCTGTAAATATGCAGTATTGAAAGAATTGTGGAAAGTCCCAACTCTTCAAAGGCTAAATGACGGTCAGAAACCCCCAAACATTGCCTGTCATGTCTGGATCCCAGATGCCTTTCTGACGCATGGCTTTCCCACCAAACATAAAGTCAAGCACCATTGCTAATAGGTTTTGTTTCCTCGGCACACTTCTATTATATCAGGGTGGGTATAGATCATGGGGGAATAGCATGAGAAAGTGAAGGGAGGAGAGATATTTTACCTTATTAGCCTAATAGGACATATCGTGGATCAGAAAGGCTCAACAGACAAATGGGTATAAGGACATAAGATGTGACAGATTGAAAGCTCAGTGTGGTATTGATATGACAAACATGAGGTTATCCTCTCAGCAGTACACAGACAGGATGGCTTGACACGGAAAATTATGCCCTTAGCTGCTATACAAAGCATTGCAATCTGCTGTTATTTAACATTTAAACTCTGGGCAAACAAAAAAACGTACCCTTGCAAAAAAACCCTTATCTGTTTGTGAGGTAAATACCCAGGTGCTCATCCATAAGGCTAGGTTCACACCTAGGCAATTGCGCTGGTGAGCTGTTTTCACGTGGTTGTCGCGCGTTTTTGTTTGGGCGATTTTGCTTTGAAAACCACGTGGTTGTCGCATGAGTTTCAATGCATAGAGATGTCTATGAGACCCAAACCGCGCGATAGCTGCCCGAAAATAGCTCCTGAGGGCCGGTGCAGACCTGAGCGATCCGGGAAGCGCATCCCGGGATCTCGCGGTCATGCACAATTGCAGACACTAATTGCCACGCGGCCCTATTGATTTAAATGGGGTACATCCACCTTTTTTTGCTAAATGCGATGCGTGGCTGTTTTAGCCGCGATTGTGTCCAGTTGCACGGGCAGATTCGCGCCGGGAAACCACGCGATCAACCTTTATTAGAAAATAATGGCATCTACAACGGGATCATCAGTGGTGGGCGACTCCGCAGCAATCCACGTGCAAGCAATCCACGAGCAAGTTCCCCACACACGTTACAATTTAGCTGTACCATCTCGTCTAGATCTACCAACAACCATGAATAGGAAGGGCTTGGCAGTTTATAAGGAAAGTGTCGCCCTAGGCAAACGCATTGTTTGCCTCGTGGTAAATATGCCCCTGTCCGTAAGTACAAATCCAAAGTAGGTATAGAGGCACTTTTTCAGGTCTTGCAGCAGAGATAAGTCAAAGCATCAGTATTTTATTGTCAAGGTTTCAGTGGAGCTCAGTCTGTCTTTATTTTGATAAAGATAGACTGAGCTCCATCAAAATGTTAACAATAAAATGCTGAAGCTTTGACTTATCTCTACTGTAAGACCCGCGAGTACCTCCATACCTACTTTGGATTTGGACTTATATATATCTTTACAGAGGGTGCCAATAAATGTATACACATTTTAAGAAAGGAAAAACGGTATTACATTTTTAATACCCAATACATACTGCTAACAAAAGATGAATACAAGTCACGTTTGACTTCTGCAATTACAAAGGGTGCTCAAAGTGATTACCATCAGCGTCCGGACACTTCTGATTACGGTGAACTACTACTTGAGCAAAGTTGACCAAAGTGTCCACTTGTATCGCTGCTCATGCCGTTTCAATTTCTTCCTGAAGTACAGACAGTGTAGCCGGTTTTCTACTGTACACCACATCCTTCCCCAATAGGAAGAAGTCAAGGGGTGTTAAGTCAGGAGAACGTCGGGGAAACTCAACTACACATCTTTCTCCTATACTTTGTCAAGGTAAGCTCTCACGTCTCGATGGAAGTGCGGTGGGGTGCCATCTTGTTAGAAGTAAAATCGACCATTCCCAAAAAGTGTAGGAATTGCACATAAAATGGATGTGCGTAGCATGTCTAGGTACACTTGACCGGTAACGGTACCTTCAAAAAAGAATGGTCCAATTAGTCCCTTTAATGACAGCCCACACCAGATATTGGGGCCCAGTAAATTGGCCTTCTTTTTCCACATGAATGTGGGGATTTTCTGGAGCCCAATACACACAATTATGTCGGTTCACTGTCCAGTTAAACTGCTTCATAAGACCAAACCATTTCCCCAAAACTCCTCATCCTCTGTATCATGTACTTCGAAAAGTAATACATAGATTACATCTCTTAAAATGTTTATACATTTTTTTGCACCCTGTATATATATGTATATATACATCTATCTATCTATCTATCTATCTATCTATCTATCTATCTATCTATCTATCTATCTATCTATCTATCTATATATAAATCATTAGTTTCCTTTTAAACACAAGGGGAACTGAACCTGTGGTAGGTAAATAACGCACCTCCTGTGCTGACAGATGTAGCCGTTCCCTCTCTTTTCATGGCAGACACTTTCCCGCTCTCTCAGGCAGATGTTAAGCCCGTGACAGGATTTTGTTACAAGCCTGGGACTCTGTGAGTTCCAAGTAGCTCCGAGTTTCCCACACTTTTGCTGTATTCAGCTCATTCATGGAGAGAACAAAAGAAGTGTGCCGGGCTACATGCTGAATTAGCAATGGTATTTAACTTTGTTTTGTGTTCTCCGGGTATCACAGAACACAGGCGGGCCATCTGGAGGCAACTGTGTCCTGACAGCGACATTGATCAAGGCTGGCAAGCTCCCGTTTCTTCGACTTGGCGAGAGCATTATTTTCTCGTGTACATTTTTAATAGAAAGTGTGTACAGTGATACTACGACATAAAATGAACACGATAAGCCTCATGATAAGAAATAATTGCTGAAAGATTAACATCAATAGGATAACTGCAACAAAAACATCAGGGCCTTTGAAATGGAACTCCAGACAAGTTTTTCTTTTTAGCTTTTGTTTTTGGGAAACATTTTCTATCCTGCTCGATTTTTCCTTCGCTCAAAAAGGAACATCGATATTAGACCCCAATAACCTTTAGAAAATCAAACATATGCTGTGAAAATTAGAATTTTTGAAGGAAATTTGACTGGTGTCTGGACACCTTTAGCTCCAGAGCCAACGCCTCCTCTGTTGTTTACAGTCAACCCAACGATGATCCTTTAAGATGACTATATGTTATACAATCTGATTATACCATACCGGCAGCTATATATAGTAAGGGCCTGCACATTGGTTACAAACTGAATGGATCATTCGTGTACGGCCTCACATTACAAAGTTATAGTAAATGTTAAGCAGAATGCAAAGAGATTGTACAATAAGATTGCAATGGGTATGGTCAGTCTCAAGCTGGCCATATACTATACAATCTGATTGTACGATCTGTGTACAATCTCCATTACGCTGGCCATTTAATATGTTATCTGATTGTACGATCTGTGTACAATCTCCATTAAGCTGGCCATTCACGATACATTCTGATTTTACAATCTCCTTTAGATCTACCAGTAATTATGTAATGCAAGAGCCCAACTCGACTAGACCTGCACCGCCCGTCTGCCAAGCACTGCCACCCCCCCAAACTCCCCCCAGACCTGCACCGCCTGCACACCCTCTGCCCTCGACCAGCACCAAAACCACCCGCCGCGGACCTGCACCACCAGCACACACCTCCCCACCGCAGGCGGTGAGAATTGTATGGACGCCCCTGAGGTTACCTTTAGGCATAGGAAAACTCTATTCAAACCTATGGGAAGTTAGTGCGCAGGCAGGGCCAGTGATATAGAGGTTTTCCCTTGATGAGCTGTAAGCCAGGGGGAGGCCATGACAGCTCTGGAACTAAGGGAAATAAGCAGCTCCAAGAGCTGGGTGTTAAAGTAGTTTACCTTGAGTTCTATGTGTGTGTGGGGGAGGCTTATTGAAAATGTCGAGAAATGTCCACCTGTGCTTGTCCGGATCAGTGAATTGAGCAACTATTCAGACTAGAGAGAGCCAGGTAACTAGCCTTTTCCGAAAGAGGTCAGCACTGGCAGTCTCCATTTTTTTCTCTGTAGCGGTCTTACACATTCGGTATGACCTGCCCGCGGTGCTCCTATGTGATGTATTATGTCACATGACACGGCTTTAATTAATAAAACCAATTGTAGAACTTCAGAGAAAGTTCTTTGGACAGCTCGGGTCCTCAGAGGATTTCCTGGCTGTATTGTGATTGTAATCAGTCATTGGTTTTCATTGAAAGCCGCCCGATCAATGCTTAATAAATGAAAATCGTGCCGCACAAATGTATCTGGCCATGTCTGTCACTGTCCAGCGATCCCAGCTGCCTATAGACAACAAAGAGACGCTGTGCTGGGAAGTTAGAGACAGGAAGTCCTATTGTATGTTCTTTATAAATACTCCCAGCGACATTAAAAGTCACATTTCCATATGTTTCTATTAGGCATGATAGGGCGCATTAACGAGTCATTGCACCAAAAGGCACACGCAGGGCCATCATTTAAAGGAGAACTCCAGGAAATTGTTCTATTAACCCTTGCAGTTGGGCTGCCAGGACTGCAAGGGTAAGTGCTCGTTTTGGTCTAGAGTGTAAAATAAAAAAAGTTACACTCACCTGATCCTTGGAGCCGGATTGCTCTTAAGGTGTCCATACACTTTACAACCCTCGCAAGACTTTTGTCTTGCGAGGGTTGTAAAGTACTTAAAAAAACGTACGATCTGCCCATCTTGGACAGGCAGATCGTACTTGCGATCATCGCAAGCCCGCCCCCCTGAGGGGTGGGCTTATGATGATTGCAATGAGGGGCGGCTTACGATCACTGCAAACGGGCTGTGCGCGCGTGCGCACACCGGCCCGTTCGGCAGTTGTCGAACCAGCAGGCCACTAACTCGCCGAGAATCGTACGATTCCCGGCTGGTTTTCTAGCATGCTGGTTCGACGGAAGACGTGCGACTGTACAGTGGAAACGGTCGCACGCCTTCCATACACATTTCCCGTGATTCTCATACGAGAACCGTGCAGTGTATGGGCACCTTTAGACCGGTCCCTGGAGCCATTCTTCCCGCTGCTGCAACGGTCTTAGGTCTCTGAGTCATCTCTTTCTATACACTGGGGGGGGGAATTTATCAAAACTGGAGCAGACAGAATGCAGGGAGCCGGTTGGGTTCCAGTGCGTTGTAGAGGCCGAACGCTCTGGAACGCACTCTTTGTGGTGTGAACCGGCCCTAAGGGCAGGTTCACACCATTTTCCCGACCAGATCTGGAACGCAGTGCATTGCATTTTGCTGTGTTTTTGCTGCATTTTTACCTCGATTTTGCCACATTTCAGAGCTTTTTTGGGACTTTTTTTGTGCTTAAAATGGGCTTTCAGGTTCGTTCCAGTGCGCTTGCATGTGTTTTTGATGCGTTTTCATGCATTCCAGTGCATTACAGAGCAAACAAAATGAGACATGCAGTATTTTTCCGGCCTGGTCTGGAATGGACTGCGCTGGTGTGAACAGAGGCCAGAAATCGCATAGGGATACATTAGGATGCATTTTGGGCCCGGAAACAATCTGGTCTGGAGATGATCTGCATGTGGTGTGAATGGGCCCTGATACAAACAAGTCAATGGACCTGCATAAGATAGGATGACGACAATGGTCCCTAGACCACCGGAGTCCAGGGGAGAAGAGGCTGCAGGGGCCAGTCTAGCAGCCTGGAGAGAGATGGAGGGAACAGGGATTAGGTAAGTATAACAGCATTAATAGCGTCCCCTCCATATAGACTATCATTTAACCCTTGCTGTGCAGAGGTAGCCCCACTGCAAGGGTAGGTTTTTTGTTTGCCCAGAGGTGGGCTTTAAATTACTGATCTGTATTGATTTTTGAAGAAGCATTTCGGTTAGTATTTCCCATTTCATCTCTTGTCACCAGTTGTTTTTGTACCTAGAATGCTGCAAAATCTGAGCCTACAGAAATTCAGCCGGTTCCATGATCACCACCGCCCTCTTTATAAGCCAACCTCACCTACACCCACACATATTGAAGCATGACAGGGCGCAGCAGAGACCTATGTGAGAAAAGGCTTTAAAGGAAATATGGAGCACAGCACTAGTTACTTGACTGTCTCTGGCTTCAGCACTTTGAGTTACTAATTCCAAACGAGCAAGCACATTAGAAACTTAACGTGAAGGCAGAACTCCATACTTGTTTCATTGAAGCTGTTGGATCAGCATGACTGACAGTCAAACAACCAGCATTGTTAGAAAGAGGGGTCAGCTGCAGCTTCCATAGTACCCGAGTCCTAATTTTTTCTTAACCCTTGCAGTAGGTCTACAGCGTAGGGAGAGACAGGCTGGAGAAAGCGCTATAGGAGCAGCAGGAGCAGTGGTCTAAGATCCCTGAGTCATCACATTCTATACACTGAAGTGAGGATGGCAGGGGACATACCATTGCTGCAGCGTAGGAAGAGACAGGCTGGAGAAAGCGCTATAGGAGCCAGTTGGCTCCGAGGATTGGGTGACTATAACTTTTTTATTTTTGTACCTAGAACAAAATAAGCAATGCAGAATACCACCAGCTATAGAGGACTACAAATCCCAGCAATACATTATACAGCAATGCATAATGGCACCGGCTATAGTGGACTACAAATTTCAGCAATACATTATACAGCAATGCAGAATACTACCTTCAGCTATAGTGGACTACAAATCCCAGTAATGCATTACAGAGCAATGCAGAATGGCACAGGCTATAGAGGACTATATAAATCCCTGGAGTGGGTGCCTGAGACTGGGTCCTGATGCTGTAAAAGGTAAACAGCCCCTTCTCAATTCCTTTGTGGCCCGGGCCAGTACAGAAGAGCCGGCTCTACTGCCCTATTGGCTGGCCTGACGGTGAGGCCTTAGACGACTGCAGAAACTCGTCTAATTAAAGAGCTGCCTCTGACTGTACTGCATCTACAGCGTTGTCACACAAGGGCAGGACTATAGAATGTAAGAAAACAAGAAATGGTCGCAAGCACCATTTTGTGCGCTGACCAGAAACAGCAGCAAACACCATCTTGCATGCCACTAGTCACCATCCAAAGTCCCTAATACAAGGAATACCAACAGGCCAATTCTTACAGGTCAAATGAAATTGCTCACTACCATCGGATTTCCAGAAAGAATCAAAAGAGATGTATAATAGGTTCAGACTGAGAGGGTACTCACATAGAACCCTGAGAAATAGTAGAATAAAGGCCAACCAAAAACAAAGAACTGAGATCCTAGATGATGGGGCTAAGAAAAAAGAAAAGAAATACAAATTTGAGGGTCCTGTCTGCATTATCACCCACTATGGTGCACAATGGGAGGAGTTGAAGACAATACTGCAGAAACACTGGCATGTATTACACTTAAACCAGACCATGAAAGAAATAGTGGGCCCATATCCCCAATTGGTAGCCCGGAGGGCTCGTAACTGGTTTCCTCAGAGTACAAACCCATGGGATACATGGCTAAGGAACGAAAGACCAAAAATGGTAGGCATGTACCCATGCGGGAGGTGCCAAATTTGTCCATTTGTAGAAAAGAGTAAATTATTCTACACCAGTGACGGAGAAAAGAGCTATAATATAAAACAATTTATTAATTGTACCACAAGCAGGGTAATTTACCAACTGGAATGCCCCTGTGGCAAATACTATATTGGCAAAACAAAGTGCCAACTACGGGTCAGACTGGGTGAACATTTGAGGGACATAAAAAACTTCCATAAAAAAACAGCACATATGGATAGTCCCATCGCCCAACATTTTGACAGATACCACAGGGGCAACCCAGAGGGCTTAAAAGTAAAAGGAATTTATGTCCTTAACCTGTCAGCCAGAAGGGGGGATTTTGATAGAATCCTCAAACAAAAAGAAAAAATGTGGATGTATAGGCTAGACACACTAACCCCTAAAGGACTAAACCCTGAGTTTAATTTACATGTTTTTCTATAAACCTACACATAACCATTGGAGCCCTAGGGAAACCCCCCATCTCTTCCTGCCTTTCCCTATCCATGCCTTTCCTTTTTGTCTTTTCCACTCTCATACATTATTTGATAGATGTAAACTATCCGGGCCACTCTGTCTATACTAAGATATCACCGATAAAGTAATCTAATAAATCTCTATGTCCAGCTGTAACAAATAAACATATGGTATGAGCAAGTGTTTGTGCTATTATATTTATACTTGGAGCAACAGGGAAGGGAAATAGAGTTCTATGTGCAAACCACCCATACTGCAAAAAATGCCGGTTTCAAACTGGAGAGGGTTAATGAATTAATTAATTGGACTTCCTATAAAATGATTACACCATTACCCCATGACTACGTCCTGATGAAGCCCCAGGAGGAGGGGCGAAACGCGTTAACGTTTCTGTGTGTGTGTGGACGACCCTGAATCACAGAGGATCATGCAGACATCTCAGCATCTCAGCATGTCCTCTTAAGCTGATTACAAACCATGAACTGACAACTCCTTTACCATTTGATGTCCCAACTAAGGGGAAAACCGGTTAGTACCCACTGTACAGCCCTCGAATTAGATCGTTATACTTGAAAGGAAATCTTTCCAGGAAAAGAAACCCAACTGGATACATGGGATCACGTGCAGCGTTCATGAGCCGGCTCCTCGATAATCAACCCGGGAAGATCGTGAGTTATGCACAGTTACAATTACAATCTCTATCCGAGTAATGTTAAATAGATTGTTCTGATCCAAATACGTGAAATCGTGATAGCTATCTTCACATGTGAGCAGATTTGACTTCCTCGATAGATGGAATAAATTAACGATAGAAGACCAATCTGCTATATGATACTACTGACTACACTCTATCCATGTACTATATCTCGGCTAAACATCTTTAAAGGAGAACTATGAGGTGAGTGATTTTCACTCACCTCATAGTTCTAGCCAACCTGTGACAATGAGACTGTCACAGGTTGGCTCAGTAGATCGGGAGGTGAGCGAACACATACCGATGTGCGCTCACCTCTCGATCCTGTCACGGCTCTCTGCAGTGACAGGGGAGGGGGCTGGATTCCCCCCTCCCCGCTCCGATCCGCCAGTGCTGACTGGCGGAACGGACGGGGAGGGGGCGGGTACAGCTGGCTCTGCCTTTGAATAGGCAGAGCCAGCTGTCACTCACGCAGCTGGGCAGATCCAGACATAATTGTCAGGATGCGCTTCAGCTGCAGCGTCTCAGTATACCGCGAGCTGTAGCTTGCGGTATACTGAGCTTAGGGTGACGGGAGGACGCTAGTTTGTGTCCTCCCGTTACCCTAAGGAGAACTATGGGGAAAAGACTTAACCCCATAGTTCTCCTTTAAAAGGAATGAGAAATGACCCATGAGGTCCTCTTTTAGGTTACGTCTATAATTCAGGACGTATAAATAACTGCAAGCCGAGATATTGCTATCTGACAGAAAACCGAGATATGGCTATCTCCTATTGAATTGGTTTTATAACACGAAGAGAGGCAGTCTTCAAACCCTATCTATCAGTTCATTATCAGTAATCAATGAAGGGAACATATCAATGGGAATTAAGCCTCCATTTACTTGAGGGGCAATTGTTTCATGGTGACACAGTATCAATGTTGGATGGTGAAGACAGGGTAACCCACTAGGTATGAATGTGGTCGTACATGCAAGACAACGTTGTTGATTTTAAGTGTGTATTGTTTTCTTTTGGAGTTGGTGCAATTTTTCTATGCATATAATAAAGCTATATATATATTTTCAATTTATGGTCTGAATTAACTCCTTTCAGTAAGCGCACAAAACGGTGCTTGCGACCATTTCTTGTTTTCTTACATGTTATGCCTAGTTACAGACCCAATATACTTGGCGACAACTATTTCCCGCAAGGGATGCCATTTTTTCTGCATGAGTTATTTAAAAATTTAGTCTCCGGGGAGTCCCTTTGTTCTCTATATACAGGACTATAGAATACCTCCCTGTCATCTCTTCCCTAACATTGGGGGAGGTGCAGCACAGGAAGTTAGGTGCTCATAAGATTTCTGGCAGGATCAATAGGTATTTTTTGCATCTATCCAACAAATATAACAAAACACTTTCAATGGTATTTTAAACAGACCAAAAGGGAGTAAGTAAGACAAATTCATTGTTACGGTTTACTATTGCTCATTGTTTTTTATTTTCTCCACTCTATTTCCCCCCTCTTTCTGTTCTCTATTATAGAGTGCAGTCTTTTCTTAATCGCTGTGATCTACAGTATCTCTATGACGGGTATATGCAAACTCCGGCCCTCCAGCTGTGGTGCACCTGCACCTGCGTGTATCTAAACCTCTGTTTTTTTTTGTTTAAAAAATGTTTTATAAAATTTTCAGCAATTTTTACATTTGTAAAACAAACGTCATCACTTCAAAGTAGTAAGCATACCACGCAGTGGTTGATCACAGCCATAACAAGCCAAACTTCTGTTTTTAACAGTTTTTTTTTGCATGCTGGCCAGTCAATGTGTGCTGGGAAACTTTTCGCTGATATAGCCATAGAGAACACGTCGGAAAGAAAATTCAACACATTTTAATGTAATAAGTTTAATGTGTTGAAGCTAAGCATGTTATCTTGTATAAACAAACAACTGTTTGCATCACTGTAGAATCGATGTAGCCCTCTCCTGAGGAAGCGGTACTGACTGCGGTTGTCAAGATAAAAACAGCAAGCAATCTTCTCAAATGAAGCCTTGTGGAATATATGGTGATTACAAAAGAGTAGTCCAATGAGTTAGAGGGACGTTGTTCCTATCCAAAAAACAAGAAGGGATAAGGTAAGACAAGAAAACTGGGAAGTTGGGGCTACAATATTATGTGGCGGAAACAGTTTTAATAGATGTATACTATGCCAGTGTTATATTGCATATTTTAACAGGTGTTATACAAGAATATATCTGTATATTTACAGCTTGATTTCAAAGTAGTGTAGCACTGTGAGTCCCCGGTTCGAATCCCGGTCCCGTCACTATCTGCAAGGAGTTTGCTTGTTCTCCCTGTGGTTGCGTGGGTTTCCCCCGGGTACTTCGGTTTCCTCCCACACTCTAAAGACATGCTGGAAGGTTAATTGGCTGCTGTCTAAATTGGCCGTGTGTGTGTGTGTGTAATAGGAACTTTAGATTGTAAGCTCCTTGAGGGCATGGACTGATGTGAATGTGCAGTGCGTAAAATGATGAGTAAATTGTCGGCGAATATAAATACCTGTAATAACTAAATAAATAAGGTACCTAAAAAGTCTGAAAACAACTTTTGTTTCTTCCTACTGTGAGTTTACCCAAACATTGTTTGGGTCTGTACATATATGCAATGATTTGTACCAGACTCTCCACATTTTATTGCTCCCCCTGGTAAATAAGCTCAATAATCTATCCATATATATGCAGCACACATCATAAAATCTGTGAGTTTAGACCAAACTTTACTTCCTGACATCCGGCATCAGCTTGTTCAAGCTGAGGGTCAGATTGCTCCCTGTTCCTCACACATGATGATGACCCCAGACCTCAGACTTTTGTCCTACACACTTCTGGCATTCATGTGCAAAGCAACTTTAATTGCTGTTCTGTTTAACCCTGTCTGCCGAGAGCCAGACCAGCAGTGGTTTATTTAGAGGGTAAACAATGTGACTTTTTGCCATTTTGACCCATAAATAAATTACAAATAAATAGTACTTTTTATTTTTATATATTTAAATATATAAAT
>NW_017307083.1:39905-43807 GCF_000935625.1 Nanorana parkeri
TATTTAAAGGGAACCTCTCTTCTATTTTAAATGTTTTAAGGTAGGAGCCCTGGTTACGAGCAGACATGCTCACAAAATGCTTTCTATTGCTAATATGACCGTTGAGAGTCAGAGAAGCTTCTTCTTTGCCACTCTCTGCTCGACTGTTGTCCTGCTGACGTCTGCTAACATGGGCGATGGCTGTCAGAATACAATAGCCCGGCAGGGAAAATTCCCCCATCCACACTGCTTAGCATTCAAAAGGACTCAGCCCAAAAATTCAAAGACTTTTGACGAAGGAGCCAGGTCAAAAATTGTCAGCTGACAGCACGGTGTGCCTGGGAGATTCCCCCATGGGGCTGAATGAGAAAAAAATTAACATTTTATGGCCAGCTTAAGATTGAACTTTTTAACCCCTCCCCCCCCCTTTACCCCACGGGCAGCATTACTTGCCTTTTTCTTGTTTAATACTTACCCCTTGGGAAGTCTACAGGCCAGGCATGTGATGCTGCAGGGTTCTCTTCCTTTTCATCTCTTCTCTTGGCTGGGTGGTTCTTATTGATGCAGAAAGCGGCACTGACGTGATGGTGTCAGTGCTGCTCTCTGGGCCAATACAATATTAATGAAGGGCACCTGGTAATTCCCCTTCAAGGGGCTGGGGCCATCATGACGTGCACTCACATTATGCGCTCATTCTTCCTGCGTGAGTGACACAGGAAGAAGTGCTATGGAGGATATATCTGTATTGAAGATAAGTATTACAGTCAGAGCTGCCATTTTTCTAACAACACCAACATTTAGCGAAAGGTTGTGCTTTAATGTTTGGGGGCTAGCTTTGCATTTCATAGGTTCCTTGGATGTTATACAAGTGCCTTTACTCTTTTTTTGTCCCATTTATATGATCTTGAAGGTTGAGTAGGTTGACCTGTCAGCCACAGTTTCGCATAAGAATGAGTGTCAAAATAAATCTTATTAAGGCCCCTTTCACACAACCATTCTTATGGTCTACATTTGACCCAAGATTACATGGATCCAAAATGCACTGCAATACATCACCATGGGCAGCCGTGTATAAGCGGTAAAGTCTGTCATCCCGAACACATAAAGTTTGCATCCAAGTTTTTTTTTACTGACCTGACCAGTTGCGTCCGGATATATGTGGTCACAGATCCGGACACTCATAGTGATTTCTTGGGTCCATTTTTCCTCCATCCAAAGCTGGAGGAAAAATTAGAACAGATACAGATGTCACAAATACTGTATGACATCTGTCTCCTTCTGATCTGACGCGGCAGTGGATTCTAGACCAGTGTGAAAGGGGCCTAAAGGTTTGCCTACAAGATGACAGCTCACGTTTACTGGTTGGATTTGCTATTAGACAAGTTTTATTTTTTAAAGTAAACCTGTGATTATCTCACTCCAAAAAGAGCATATGATGAACAAAAAGTATAAAGAGAGGTGATATGCAGCATGTCGAGCTGATCAGTAGATCTGGAGATATAGACAATGGTACATAAATACACAGGCCCATCTTTAATATTGATCGGACCATGGGCAAACATTTTCTTGGGCCCCTCCGGGCCCCCCACCAAGAAAAAAAAAATGTAAAAAATGACAACATGATTGTATATCTCCCTGAAAATCTCACTCCATTTCTGTTCTGTCCTTCAATATATGTGAATAACATGATTGATAGAATTACAATGCATGATAGTAGAAAGCCATGATTAGACATAATTAACATGATTAGATAATCAGACTTAACAGAGACATGATTGTTGGTAATTTGACATGATACAGCATTTTTGAAGGTTTAACAGAGGAGGAGCCTAGTTTTCTCTCAACGTTTCGCGCTTAGGGGCGCTTCTTCAGGAGAGGGAGGTTGTCATTCAAATGTGCAGCCTGGGGCGACTGTGCAACATGCTGGGGGCTCCACAGTGAGAGGAGGACGGACACCCCTCGGTTCTGGTCGGGGAAATAAGCAGTTCCAGGACTTTTGGCTATCCTCGATGCCTCTCAGTTTATGCTGCTCCGGGTTGGGATTCGCGGTCCGGGCCTCTCTCCCCTCATCTGCTTCGGTGACTGTGACCCAGGTGCTGTGCCTGGACGGCCCTGCAGAGATGCACACACACACTGACCCATTTGAATGACAACCTCCCTCTCCTGAAGAATATATACCACATCCATTACAGCGCCCCTAAGCGCAAAACGTTGAGAGAAAACTAGGCTCCTCCTCTGTTAAACCTTCAAAAACGCTGTATCATGTCAAATTACAAACAATCATGTCTCTGTTAAGTCTGATTATCTAATCATGTTAATTATGTCTAATCATGGCTTTCTACTATCATGCATTGTAATTCTATCAATCATGTTATTCACATATATATGAAGGACAGAACAGAAATGGAGTGAGCTTTTCAGGGAGATATACAAATTGTATATCTTCTTTTATATTTCTCCTTTTTTATTTTCTCACCTACCTGCCTCAGTCAGTCCTCGCCTCGTGCCAGTCTGCCTCTTTCCGGATGTCCTGGACGTGAGTGAGGCACCCGTCCGCACAGCCTCACGTCCTCCAGGGAAGCCTGTGTGACATGTCACGCTATGCGGGCGGGGGCCGGGGGAGGAGCTACCTTTAGGATGCGATCGTGCAGATCGCATAGGACAATACGTTATGGCATTGCCGTATGCGGCCGCTGCCATAACGTATTATACTATGTGATCCAATCGGCAATTTTCTGCGGGCTCAAGGGGCAGATGCTTCGGGCCCCACAGCCTTTATTGGGCCCGGGGCAAGTGCCCTCTTTGCCCTGCGTTAAAGACGGCCCTGTAAATACATATATGCCAGTATGGAGTTTATCTGCAAAAGTCAATTTTGGTGTGCCCCCTCCTACTCAATTGACCAATGATTTTGCACATCACATTAAAATAGCAATATGGAGTCGGGAAAGGATGATACCAAACTTGGTGATTACAGGAAAGGTTAACCAGAAAGGTTATGTGTGTCTATCAACAAAACCAGTGTGCAGCACTGTAGCACCTCCTCGAAACTAGAGTATCTCCATGTCTCTCTTCCATCACGATTCCAAGGTTTCCTCGTTTTAGGGTGGTGGGCAGGTGGGAAAATCATTCTTTTTGCCAAGTGGTGGTGGGCCAAGTAAACCTTCCAGAAGTGCAGGCTTACGGAACAGATAAAAGTCTAATATTAAATTACATGTATTCCAAACTGGATACAGCTATTTGAGACTTGTTTGTGGTCATCAGAGCAGTGTATGAAAACCATGGCTTCTATAGAGTAGGGCTTGAGGAGCTTAATCTCCCATCTACTGATTGATCTTACATGCAGCTTTTTTTTTTATAGAAGGTAAACTCTGCTTGAGGATTTTTTCATTGTATTCTCAGTTTTCCCGGATGTGTTACAGGTTTACTTTAAAGAGACACCAGACCGCACCCAGGCAAGGCAAGGCAATAGTATCTCCAGAATGGGCATCTCCAGACCCCAATCTACTCATACTTCCCTTACCTGCACTCCTTTACAGCTTGATCCTCTGCAGGCAACTGTACGGAGAATAGTAATGTCACTATTGAGGGGTCGCTTTTACCTCCATAGCAGGAAGTGCCTCTAGGTGTCGTCGGCTGTGGAGAAGCAAGTTGCTGCTGGGGAGCAAGGATAAGTATATAGGGATTGGGGGTTGCCCTTTCCAGAGACACTGTGCCTTGCATAAACTAGGTGCTCACAAAGGAATTTTGAAACAAAAATACATGCTGTTTCTAAATGTGACAGTCTTTGTCTGTAAATTGCCTCTGTCCACTCTGAGCCTTCCCTCAGCTGTTCTCTCACACACGTCATCAGCACTAGAGCCAAAGGATTTAATTGCTGCTGGAGGGTCCAGGGACATTCCAGTGCCGGGGGGGGGGGGGGGGAA
>NW_017307083.1:44051-64147 GCF_000935625.1 Nanorana parkeri
GGGGGGGAGGGTCACTCAGCGGATGAGCAGCAGCCCAGAGGCGGCCATCTTGAGCTGATCTGCACGCTGTCAGTGCGGGCAGTGCACTCATTTCCCCCCTTTCTCCAGGCTAGCCAGGGGTGGGAGATCCCCCCTGCATTCCTCCACCTTTCCTCAGCTCTTCCTCCGGATCAGACCGCTGCTCCCACCTCTTCTGCCTGGATTCAGGCTGATTACACCATCCTCAGTGCTTTGTCTTTGCTGCTGCCTGCTCCAGAGTCGTTGGTGCTGCCTGCCCTGTGAAAGGTACTCCGTATCCCTCCACACATTTCTGCCTGCCTCTCCCGGGTTGCTGGAGCACCCCGTTCACTGGAAGCTCACACTGGAAACTGACGTTGACACTGCCGCTGGTCAAGGCTGCATCCTAGGTGGCAGTGCGCCCTCGGCAGCTGCCTAGTTTGCCTACCGACAGCTCCGGGCCTGCATATAATGATTCAACAGGGGACAGGAAGATGTCTTAAGCTGGCCATACATGTTACAATCTGACTGTACAATCTCCTTTAGGTTTATCAACAGCAATGTAATTCAAGGACCTACCTTACTGTATATATTTTTGAATGCCTTATTTGGGTAGGCATTTGTCCTTTATAGTTTTTGGCTGATCTAAAGCTGATTGAGCTTGAGATTTAAGTAGAAATTGTTCCAGGCATAGGCAGCTTTACTGCCCATATTTCTCTGTGGGGCATCTGCCTGTCTGTTGACAGCCAAACAGACTGCAAGGGTGCCGAAACTTTCAATTTTCTGACAAAGCTTCATTTAAAAGATAATTGAAATAATCTTGCCCATGGACTGGAGCTCTGTAATTTAGGAAGAAAATCAATGTTTTCACATGTGTACAATAACGTGATACCCATGTAAGTGTTTATCTGGCATGGACCTCTGAGCAGAAGTGCATTAACAGCCTTCATATCCTCTGTTGGTAAATAAAGAGCCCTGAGAAAGTGCTTCACAGCTTGTAGTGTCCATGTGCTCTTCAATGCAAGGGCCATCCAATAAAGCCTGGGAGTTCATGGTTTATGGACATAATAGCAATCTGACAACAGAGTTATTAGCATCAGACTGTGGACATTTGAGCTTCCTCTACTTTCCCACAGTCTCCCCGTCCCAGCAATTGATGACATCTTTGCCTTGCACAATAGAAGTGTGTCTTCCTACTAGTACTCGCATTAGTGCTGCTGTTTGATTTGAATGAATGGAGGGGAAATCTTACTCCACAAAGACCATCTGGCTATCAGTTCTCATACAGTAAGAACCACTCTTTCCCAGGGCCTGGAGAATTGGCAGGGGATTCCCCGTGGGCTTTTTGTAAGAAGCAGCTTACCTGTTGACTGCCTAATTAAATTACATTTAAGTAACTTTGCATGCGTAGGCTCCATACACTAAAAGCTATGGGCAACTCGCATCCCTCCATCTGTTGAGGAACTACAAGTCTAGTAGCTGAAGGCATTGACATTATGTTGCTACTTTTACTATTTCTAAAGGGGAATATATATACAGTAAACTCCCTGTTATCCGGCATCCACAGGGATTGGTAGATTCTGGATAAATGTAGCTTCTGGTTGCATGAGAATTACTATTAAAAATAGGTCTAACTAATGCCATACCCCATACTATACCATATCATAACATAAACTCTGTATTGACTTCATATTAATATTGAATTGCAGAAATCAAAAGCAAATTAAGACAAATAGACACACTTAAGACAAATAGGTACACAATCATTTCCAGCATAATCCGCAGATCAGCAAAATGGTGAGTACACAGGGGATTTTTTTTTGCTGGTTAGATGAGAGTTCTGGCTAGTTGAATACCACATAACTGAGAATTTACTGTATATATATATATATAACCCTCCATTAGGGGCAAACAAATACTCAGAAGCTGCTGCACTCCGCCCAGGAATGCAGCAATTAGGTTTCTATAAAAACACAATTCTTGAAGACATTCCCTTTAATCTCCAGATCCTCTTAGGCTGTAACTGAGTCCCGTCAACCTATAGGTTGACTAGTAGATCTCCAGACATTGGGAGGAATTTATAAAAACAAGCAATTGTGTATAGTAACCAGTCAGCATCTCTCTTCAGTTTGTTCAGTTAAGCTTTAAAAATGAGAGAGAGAAGCTGATTGGTTGCCATACACAGCTGCTCCTGATTGTGTCTGCTCCAGTTTTGATAAATTCCCCCCAATGTATTTATATGGGAACTTGATTGCTTACTTCCAGAGTGGAGTGCAGCGGCTTCTGTGCCGGAAGGTGATTAATGTTTTCTTTCTTATACAAAAAAAGGTACAGAGAGTTGAGGGGTATTTCTTTTTTAACTCAGAAAATAAACTTGCCCTTTAAAAATAAATATTCTATCTGAATATTTCACATTTTCTGTTTTCTAGCATGCAGGTGGGGCACCAGGCTTCTTTTCATATTATTACTTGGCTATCCTAAACTGCATTGCAGTGTTGTTTACAGAGCTGAATAGCTGAAGCTCATATTACAAACACATCAAGAGTCAAACCTATAATGCAATACTACAAGAAATGAGTACCAACCACTTGTCCATTCCACTTTTCAATTTTTCTCCATTTTAGGATAGAGTGGGGAGGGGGTAGAACCCACTATTGATGTCTGTGTCCCCACGGGGAAGACTCACCCCCTTTATTTGTCCTGGTGACCATTGTGGATGGGACAGCAAGTGATGGGGAATCTATATCCAAACAGTGATGTGGAAAGTGATGGGGAATCCAAAATATTACAGTTTTTACCAAAATAGAAGATGATGGGGGAAGTGTTCAAATGGGGACTCCTATTACTTATTCAGTCTCATTACTGGTCCTGGTACCATTGTCTCTAGCACAGAGAATGAAATGGAACTTAAAATGTTTGAGTTGTCACAGGAACAGAATATGACGGGAAATCTTTCAATGGGGAAACCTGTTCTAGTGGTAACTCATTAAGAAGAGGATTTCCCTCACTTTGGAGAGATATTTCTCATTTCCTGTTTCCAGGGTAGAAAGTGAAGGAAAAATCTCCCCAACAATCACAGATGGAACTGTATACAAAACTAAGGAAGCAATGGCTTTAGGTAAAAATGTAGGTTTTAACTTTGTAACTGATTGAATCTCGGATGACAACACTGCTCTATCCAACAATTATCTCTTCCTTTTCTCTTTTTTTATTGAAGTATCTCTTTTTTTATTGAAGTATTTCTTTCTAGGAAGGTCAGTCTGTAATGGTAGTTTTAAAAAAAGCACACCATAAAACACCTCTATGTGAACACTGGTGCCCTAGACATGTGCCTAGATTATTTATATGACACATACAGTTCTGTCCTTCGGCCATAGCAGATTTTATGGAGGTGTTAAGCACCATTTGGAGGCCTAGCTTTACTTCTGCTTCTTCCTTCATCTTCAGTTCCACAGTTCTCTCAACATCAATGATCATTGTTAATTGGGCTTCACTCAGTTCCAGTTGAGCTTGGCTGCAAGTTGTTAGTCATTGGCCGCCCATACTCTGAGAAACTGCAGCCTTGAATGGGATGTGAATTTTCTCAGAGTCCCCCACAGTTTTCCGTCTATTTGTAACTTTCAGAATAGAGGACAAAAGAAGTGTGTCGAACAAGAAGCAAATTACTGATGATGTTTAACTTGCTATTGTGTCCACCAGCAATTCTTGTCCCCATAGGCCATCTGGATCTCACTTTTCCCAAGGAATACATTGATCCTTCAGTATTGTCACAGCCATCTAAGACCTGGGAATGCAATGCCCCTTGACACTAGAATGAGCTGGAAGAGAGGTGAAAAGGTTTGGGTTTAAGTACCGTTAAAGAATAGGGAAATTCTGAAAAGGTCCCTTTTTTCCTTACCGCCATTCTGTCCTGACAGCATCATTGTGTACCCGTCACACAATTATCATTTTTCTTACTTGGGCATCCTAGGAAAACAGTTTAAATCAGGATGAGCACATTTTGTCCTTTTTGCCCACACCTCTTTGCAAGGTCTTCAATGCACTAAACAAATCTTATTGTCTGAAATACAGAAGGCCATCAAAGAAAATTAAGAAGATATTAAGTGATAATTAAAGAAAAAAAATAATTATACAGTTTAGAAAAAAAAAAGTAGGTATAAAAAATTGATGTTACGAACAAGTTGGTTACATTAAAATTTTTACAAACTACACATTGCATCATGATACAGAAAAATATTTATTTGCACATTTTAGGCTGAACATATCTGTATTAGGAAATACAAAGAACGCTTTACAAAATGAAGCAAGCCAATTAGAACTTACCCCCATAACTTCTTTTTCCATGATTGTTGGTTGTCTACTTGTTCTATTAAGTGTTGGCAAAACAGAATAACACAATTGCTGTCAGTGGGCCAAGTGCTGACGAGTGAGTCTGTCTGTGGATTCATTTTTACTATCCAACAGAAAACAACTTAATTATATATGGGTAACATTAGAGTGTCCAGCTGAATTCGGGTGGGTTGTTGGGCAGCTTGATCTGCAATTGATTTGGGTATGCATGTGTATGGATACATCTGAATAATCTGGAAACTTTACACCTGTGCCAAGCCACGAACAGAGCAAAGCAAAAGCCGTGCCTTAATTATAGAAACACAGGCTAATGCATTTTTTAAAATATAATGACTGCTTGGATGAGCCAGGAGCCAGAAATGCCACATGCGCCAGCTAATAGTTGGCACGTTAGATACCACAGTGATAGTACTTTAGTTCTTTGATCTAATGCTATTAAATTGCAGTTAGCTGTAGCTTTGCAGACATCTGAGTAACTGATTTAAAAGACCAATAGACCACCTTGATGTTTTCTTCAAGAATGTGTATGTGAAAGCATGGTATAACCCTCACTTTATACCATAAACTGGCATAACTAATAAAGGTTGTGGCCAAAATGAAGATCTAATGTCTAGAAATTAGTTCACGCACTTGGCGGCTCATAAGATGTTTTCAGAGTGCGTGGGAACTGAAACTCAGACATAACTGTTATCTAATGAATGTTAAGGTGCTTGTAATCACACTCCAGTGCCAAGCATGTCATATGAAGTTTGGATGTACTCGAGTGTTGGGAAGCTTATTAACGCCACATTGTTAGAAAGTACAAGGGCCTGTTTGATGTTCCATGGTAATGCAAATTAGCGTAGGCTCATAGGGATCTCACATTAAAGACCAGTCTATCTGTTGGTGGTTTGCAGTTCCCACATTGTGTGTTTGATTTCCAAAGGTCATTTTTACCCAGAATTTTAGTTGGAAATGGAAATAAATGAGTTGTCTGAGATAATTTTGTGGATTAAACAGCATTTTTTAGTTCAGGTTGAAGGTCACTTTTACCATATTTAGGAACATAAACAGGTGATGGAAAAATGTCAATGGTAGCTGCAACTTAGGAAACAATGGTGGTTAGATGCTACACATGGATACCACGGGTGGCACCATTAATTATATCTGCACAAAGAGGAAGAACAATAATATACCGTACACAATTTTCCAACCTGATCAGTATGCTTCTTTTTTTGAAAATGCCAGCTTGAAGAGATTGGGATTGTATTTAGTCAGGCAGATATGGAAATTTGCACATTGCAGGGGAAATTTCCCTTAGCTTGGTGAATTTGGTGAAATTATACTTTGCAAAGAATACCCAACCACATGCAAGGAATATTAAAAAAAAACATTATTTTTGCTTGCATATGATTGGATGATGGAAATCAGCGGTATACTGAGACGCCGCAGCTGAAGCGGATCCCGACAATTATGTCTGGATCCGCCCAGCTGCGTGAGTGACAGCTGGCTCTGCCTATCTAGAGGCAGAGCCAGCTGTACCCGCCCCCTCCCCTGGCCGTTCTGCCAGTCAGCGCTGGCGGATCAGAGCGGGGAGGGGGGAATCCAGACCCTCCCCTGTCACGGCAGAGAGCTGTGACAGGATCGAGAGGTGAGCAAACGCCGGTATGTGTTCGCTCACCTCCCGATCTACTGAGCCGACCTGTGACAGTTCTCCTTTAAGTAAATCATCCGTATTGCATTCACACACGCAGCCCGATATCTGATCCTGCATCCAAGCATTGGATGGCAGGTGTCTGTTTCCAAGCATCATTAAGCTGGACACAAATGTTACAACCTAACTCCCTAAACAACTCCCTAAAGTTGGCTATGCACATTACGAACCCATTGTGCAATCTCTAATAGATTTAAAATTGCCTGTGTAGTAAAAGGTCCTACCTGACTAGATATGGATTGAGAGGATTGTATAGACCAGGTGGTAGGCAAACTCCGGCCCTCCAGGTGAAGTGCAACTACAAATCCCATTAGGCATTGCAAGATGCTGACAGACACAGACATGACTCCTAAAGGCAGAATTATGATGGGATTTGTAGTTTCACCACCTGGATGGCAAGACTTTGCTTACCCTTGGTATACGCCCTTACACAACATAGTTTTTGGTCTAAAGGCATTTGCACCCAGACTGTACAATAAGGGCCATGTCAGACAGGTGATTTTAGAGCAGTGATTCATCACTAATGCCAGCAATTAGCAGCGATCTGTCATTAAGAATCAATTTGTCCCTGTTACATTTTACATTGGGTGGGTGTGCTCTCCTTCAGTGATACTTAGCAAAGCCATAGGGGTGAATGTACAGCCATTATACCTGGCAGCCTTGTTGCTGACATGAAACGCTGCTCAAATTCAATTCAATGCTAAATCACTGAGCCACAAAATGCTGTAAAATTACTGAATTTGCAATTCCATAAAAAAATTATTTCTTCAGCAAGATACTGCATAAAAAGAAATATTGCTGCAAATAAATTGCTAGTCTGACATGGCCCTAAGAACAGTGTCCATATGTCTTGCAGCACTCCTTACCAGATATCCCAAAGTAACCGGGTGCTCATAATGACTACGGATGGCACCGCAAATAGTAGAACTTGAATCAAGATGTCACCTGCACACCAGCATGAGAATTCCAGATGAGTGCAAAGCCATTTATTGATAAATATCACTCAAATGACAATCGGTATCGGGGCCGCGCAGAGTCCCCTTCATCAGGCTCAGAGAGGCCCCAAAAGCGCTTGTCATTTGAGTGACATCTGTCAATCAATGGATTTGCACTAATCTGGAATTCTCGTGCTGGTGACATGGCCTTAAAGGAGAACTATGGGGTCAGTGTTTTTCTCCATAGTTCTCCTTAGGGTAACGGGAGGACACAAACTAGCATCCTCCCGTTACCCTAAGCTCAGTATACCGCGAGCTACAGCTCGCGGTATACTGAGACGCCGGAGCGGATCCCGACTTAGATGACGGGATCCCCCCAGCTGCGTGAGTGACAGCTGGCTCTGCCTATCTAGAGGCAGAGCCAGCTGTACCCGCCCCTTCCCCCGTCCGTTCCGCCAGTCAGCGCTGGCAGATCGGAGCGGGGAGAGGGGAATCCAGCCCCTCCCCCTGTCACAGCAGAGAGCCGTGACAGGATCGAGAGGCGAGCGAACCCGGTATGTGTTTGCTCACCTCCCGACCTACTAAACCGACCTGTGACAGTCTCATTGTCACAGGTCGGCTAGAACTATGAGATGAGTGAAAAGCACTCACCTCATAGTTCTCCTTTAAGGCCCCTTTCACATGGGCGGACCGGATCGCCAGTGCTAGTCTATCCGTCCTTCCGCCCATCCGTTTACTTCTGGTGACCCCTGACTCCGACCACGTCCCAAAAAACTGAATATTGTTCGGGGGGAAATCTGATTAAACGCACACACGTCTGTTTACATCCAACTCCCCATTGACCGACATGGGCTCCGGCAGTGTTAGTTCTTTCTTGCACCGCAAGATAGAGGAAAAACTGGCCGGATATGGATGTCACATCGGTGATACTAATATGTATATGTATGTATATGTAATATGTCCAGTTTGTCTAAAAGAGACTTTTTGTCTAATAGTATCCACAGACTAAGCTGTTTAGGAGTGAGTCAGTGCTGTGATGACTCTTTGGCGTTCCTTATGGCTGGGTTCACACTATCCCCTTATGTGCATTGTTGCATTGCACAGCCGTCCATTTTTTATGCAGTGCTTTCATTGCCTTGCATTGCGTTCCCAAAAAAGGAGTCAGGTGCGGTTTTGGACAGTCCGGGGTGTATTGGTAGCCCATTCAAAATGAATGAATTGACGCAATGCATATTTACACACTGGACAAGTGTGAACCCGGCCTAAACATGGACATCTCCAGCTTTCCATTTAATATTCCACATTAGCTGTTGTCATTCGGGGTTGGTTTCTTTTCTGCTACCCATTATGATCTACAAAAGGCCGGCAAGGAAGAAAGCTATAGATTATGCAAAAAGACAAATATGCAGACAAGCATGTAAATACACTGACAGCTCAAGTCACATTTGTACTTCACATTTGTACTTCCTCTGCACACTGACAGTCTGCAAATATTCAAAGAAGACATCATTGGAGAGCAGCCAGTAAAATACAACTCCAGCTAAGTTTTTTGTGTCTGTTTTGGATAAAGAAGGGTTAGAATTTCTGTTTGCTCTCTCTGTCCCATTAAACCTGAACTCCAGGCAGATATAAAGGACACAAATGAATGCAGCTCGGCATTAAATATATTCTTTAAATGCAAACAGTGTAAGTACCTGTACAGCAGGGCTGCAGTGTGAGAGGAAGAAGCAGTACAAGAAGTCAATAACTTTATGTGATGACAAGAAGCATTCTGAAAGAAGGAGAGAGCAGATTGACCGAGAGATGAGCTCATCACTGTGCTGACTCTCCTTACTGCCCGGTTACAGTCGACCTGGATTGAAAGTAAGTGGGTTGAATGATGCTGTCCATCAGGAGCCACAGGTGCTGCATACAGCCTCCTATAGAAGTCAACAGTTGTACGCATACACAGCTATATGCAAGTACCGGCTGATATCCACGTATGCAAACAGATGTACATCTCTGTCTCCAGGTATGTATGTCTGTATGCATACAGCAAATGACTGTATTCAAATACTGGCGTACCCACGTACAGCCATCGACTTCTATGGAAAGTTGTACGCAGCACCTGTGCCCCCTGATGGGGGAATTTAAGTTATATGGGCTAAGCCGCTCGTGTGCATGAGCCCTTAGAAGGTACTGTAATTTAGCAAAGCTCCAGAACCTACAGGCAGCTGGGGTTGTGTTCTGCAGGAACGGTGGTGAACATTAAAGTCTATATTGGCAGATATTCTAATCAAAAGCCTCATAATTGTGGCTATAAATGTTTTATTATTATGGACTCTGATCTTGCACGGTTACATTAGAAATTTTTAGAGTTATAAGCTTTTCAACCTTTCCACATTTTGTGTTTGTATATAACATAACTGAGCAGGCTTTCTGCAATGTGTACTAGACACTCATTTTTTGTTTGACATTTTATGTGTTTACTCCCTCTTTTTATTTTCAAGATTGCCTTTATAGCCACTCTTGCCAGTCCCATGATTGCTGCCCCCGCTTTCCTGTTCTTGGGTGTCTCCTGTGCCTTGAGTGGTCCCATGGAGACACCCTTGCATGCGTTCAACTCGTGACCTTGCGCACATGTGCCTTACTATTGTGGCGCTTGGGATGAGAGACAAACCAAGGGGTAAGCATGATATAAAGATGATGGGGGCGCGTCATGGATGGGTAGCGTATACGCAGTGCTAAAAAGGATCTGATGTGAGCAGTCATGTGATCTCTACAGTGCGTGCTTCCTGCGCTCTCCCTTCTCCCTACCCAGATGTTGAGTTAGCAGCATAGATTCATAAGGAGCAGCTAACGAAAAGGTTAAGTGATTGGGTATATATAAACTAGAAATAGTTGATGTGGTAGGTTTCCTTGGTATAGGTGATTTATTTCATATAAAAAAGAATAGGGTTTACTACTTTAAGAACTGAGCAGTAATCTTGAGCAACTAATTTGGGTTCTTACTTCACCGATCCAACTGATTTGTGGCTCTGGGCAACAATTCTTAATTGAAGACATTTGCAATTAGATTTATAAACTAATCACAGGATGATAAACCAAGATGTGCGCCCAGGTCTACAACATCTGGTTTCGATGTACGTGTGTGACAGGCACACTTCAAAAAGAGCAGCATGCTGCCGTATCCATGTTCTCATTGGGAATTGGTTTGATTACAGTGATGGGAAGCTCTTTCCCACATTCTCCCACCTCATTCTAAAGCTTGTCTCTATTGTCTAGCACACTCTCCACCTGCTCCACTGGGAGCATGGTATTATCCTCAGGCAATTCACAGTCAATTTACCATGCTGTAATAGATGCCTCTCCTATTGTGCAGCTGAATGCATGTATTGGCTATACGAGTGTGGGAAAGTCTGACAAGTTTGGGACTCAGGCATTTGTATGCAAGCTGGGGGGTATAAATAGGAGAGGACTGGCTGAACATCTCAGATCGCCCCTGGCTCAGCATCAGAGCAGCCACAGCTCCTGATACACTTTGGACCATGGCTCCTACAAGCGTATCTATGGATAACCTTTCCCCAAAGGAAAAAAACAAAGTAAGTTCCATTTCTGATAAACCATCCTTGTGCCTGTTCTTGTATTTTTTTCTGTTGTACTAAAATACACTGAGAATGATTGATTAATGTATTTTTCTTATTTATTTTCCTAGCTGAGAAAACCCATTGTGGAGAAGATGCGTAGAGACCGGATCAACAGCAGCATCGAACAGCTGAAGAGTCTCCTGGAAAAGGAGTTCCATAAACAGCAACCCAATGTCAAGCTAGAGAAAGCTGATATACTGGAGATGGCAGTCAGCTACTTGCAACAACAAAAAAGTAAGTTTCAGTCTTTCTATAGGTCCTTCATATGATGTTTCATTTGATGATGATGATGCTTTTGAGTGAAACTTTTTGAACATAGGTCTAATGGAATGTATTCTTATTATTCTAGCTCAACCCCAAACAATCAGTGTGGAACGCTTACAGCAGGATTACAACCAAGGATATTCCTGGTGTGTTACAGAAGCATTGCAGTTCTTGTGCCATTATCCGGAAAGTGGAGAGGCGCAGAAGAAGTTGCTGAACCACTTGACCGTGCCTCAGAAGGTTCCTGCCATACCTTATCTTGCAAGTTCCAGCGATTCAAAGCAAGCCACAGTAGCAAGCAGCCTGGCCAAGATATGGAGGCCTTGGTGATGTTGTCTGCCAAGTTAGAGGACTGTACAACCAAAGAGGGACAGATATGGCTTGAAATAAGTCACGTGGACCTCTGTCGGTATGGAACCGTGTTCATTTTTCATGAGTATGCTTGGATACAGCAACAAAGACTCAACAGCAGCAAAGACTGAAAAGCATCAGGTTATTCTTTGGGATTACAGTTTAACATCTCTCCTTCAAGAGAGAAATATCTCTGTAACTTAAAAAGGACTCAGAGATGTGAACCTTTGCAAGGTCTTTCTAATGTGTATCATTTGTGATAATGCGTATCATTTGATGTCTCTGTACTGTGTACTGAGGTTCTATAATATTTGTATATGTGGTTTGTTTAATGGAGGGCTGTATATTAACGTGATATATCAGAGTATTGTTCTACAGCAACAGGAAGCAACATCTGCTCAATCTTCTCCATTATAAATGTGTAACTTCTAAGAAGTTAAGTTGACGGTGAACAAGAGTCTAATTTTCTATAATATTTGTAGATATTTGACCTTATTTGTAGTAGTCCTAATGGGAAAAAAAGTATTGTACATTACTTTTATCATATGTTCTCAATGCATTTGTATGCAAATGCTTTAACCTATATTTCCTCAAGAAATACCCAAGTAAATAGCAGTGCTATTGGAATCTAAGGACTTCATTCTGTAGAATATTGAGTTTAGTCTACAGAATGATCTCCTAACTTAGTATGGAGCAAGCTTGCACCTGCAGCTCTTGTGGAACTACAAGGACCAGTCAGCCTGGAGGAAGTTGTAGGTTCACAACAGTAAAAGAAGGCAGAGTGTACTTGTCTCCTAAATGTAACTTTTATAAAGTTGATATGTATTAACTGTAATGTCTTCCAGGATACAGAAGGCAAGTCTTTGTAATAGCACTGATGTGTTTAAATGCAGAATGTTCTGTGATATGATCTGAATATTATGTCTTTTGAAAAGATGCTTTCGAGTATAAAAAGGTTTTGTAAAAAATATTTTTTTTGTATTGTAGCTGCAGATGCAGTTTCATGTGTTACATTGTATTTCTCATTCTTAAAGGATATTGTTGTGTGTTATATACACGGACACTGTGACTGAAACAGTCTAAGAAACTCAAGGAATATTTAAAGCAGAATAAAAAATATTCCCTAAACTGAAATCCCTGACTTCTGGTCTGCTTTATTATAATTTATAAATGCTATGTGTGGTCAACTTTAACAGTGTCCGTGGTTCAGGGCAACAAGGGTTTCATGGGTGATCCTGAAGTAATATGGTTATCCAACAAAGAGAGGAAAATGTCTACCAGAATAATAAAATGCACTTAAAGTGTATGTCTGGCAAAAATGTTTTAGTTTTGGATAGAGTGGGACAGGATTAGAACTCCTGTCAGGCTTTAAATGCTATCAGGGGGTCTAATAAACAGATTTGTTCTCACTTACTGTTTCAGTGACAACAGTTTCACCAAAAGGGAAGTAGGCCACCTTTCACACGGGCATTCCAATCAGGTCCGTCTGTCAGCTTTCCAGGCGGACAGGATCAGAAGCCCGATGTAAGTCTATGGGCAGCCGGATCTAAATGGATGGGCGTCCGTTTACATCCGGTTACCTCTGACTCTGGCCAGGTCCGGAAAAACGAACGGAACAGTGTTCCATTTAGCCAGACCTGATCGTGCCAGATCGGGATCATCTGATGTAAACGGACACATGTCTGTTTACATCCGACTCCCCATAGACCAACATGGGTCCGGTTACCTGTTTTTTCCTTCAAAGCAAGCTGTAGGAAAGAACTAGAGAGCCATGGATGTCACAATGGTGACATCTGTTCTGATCAGCAGGGGATCTGTGCAAGGATCCCCTTCTGATCAGAACCGTGTGAAAGGGGCCTAATGGAAAATTTCCAATAGCCACATTGACAGAAGTAAAAATGTTTGTCCGTGTCCATGTTTCAGATTTTACATTACTTTCTGTCTGTAAGTGGGTAAGTTATTGAGGGTAAATCTCTCTATCAGACCCATGTATAAAAATAAAGACTTGACCTAAACAAACAATGGTTGTACATATACATTAGGGCTTGGGTAGACAGTTGGGCTTTTGAACGCTTCATATGGGTTTTGCATTCCCATAAAACCCACTCAAAGCAGGCCAGAAGGAGCTCAACTGCAAGTCAAATGTACCTATCAATGAATTCTGAATGATCTCAGAAGCATCTCCAACTGTCACACAGATACCATTGACATCCGTGGATGCAGACTCTTTAAAGGAGAACTATGGGGTTAAGGCTTTTCCCTATAGTTCTGCTTAGGGTAACTGAAGGACACAAACTAGCTTCCTCCCGTCACACCAGGCTCAGTATACCGCGAGCTTTAGCTCGCGGTATACTGAGACGCCGCAGTATACCGTGAGCTGCTGCTCGCGGTATACTGAGACGCCGCAGCTGAAGCGGATCCCGACAATTGTGCTGGGATCCACCCAGCTGCGTGACTGACAGCTGGCTCTGCCTATCTAGGGGCAGAGCCAGCTGTACCCGCCCCCTCCCCCGTCCGTTCCGCCAGTCAGCGCTGGCGGATCGGAGAGGGGGGAATCCAGCCCCACCCCTGTCACGGCAGAGAGCTGTGACAGGATCGAGAGGTGAGCGAACGCCGGCATGTGTTCGCTCACCTCCCGATCTACTGAGTCGACCTGTGACAGTCTCGTTGTCACAGGTCGGCTAAAACTATGTGGTGAGTGAAAAGCACTCCCCTCATAGTTCTCCTTTAAGCACATTGGATCTTGGACTAAAAAGCAGGTACATATGCATGAAAGCCTTTCAAAGTCCCCAGAATTATGAAAGCCTTCCAAAGTCCCCAGAATTCTGTTTCCCTTAACATACAACTATATAAGGTTCCTAGAAGTGTTGAATGTTGGCCCATTCGCCGCTCAGCACTATCATGGATCACCTTACTGACCAATAAGAAGGTGTAGAAGAAGGAAGGTGACAGGCCAGCTATGACACTCTTAGGAAGTGTCAGTATTTGCAGATTAAAGTCCATTTGGATTCCTGCTGGGACTTTACTAAAGGTAAATGTGTAGGGACCCCTAGATGTCTGCTTTTTAGTCCTAAATCGAGTTTGGAAAGATTATACTACTGACAAACATTCTTTTAAAGGGACTTATTAAAGGTCATCTCCATATGATCTTATTAGTTTTAAAGGAAACATGTAGGCTGCCATTTCTGACCTTTCCTCCTGAAAATGCTACTTTCCTGATTGTCATGCTGTGTCACTGGCTTCCCTACTTTCTAAGATCCAATGACCTAAGACCAGTATGCAGACCAGAAGTTTCCACTTCACTTTCTCCATAAAGCTCAGCCGGGTTTATTAGACTTCTCAGTCTTGTGGGATAAGCCCAGATTTCCTCCCACAGCTTTACTGATAGCTTCATCTAGCTTATTACCCAAAAGGGATTGACCTTCAAAAGGTATCTTGCAGCAAGTTTTTTTAAGAGAGATATCTGCTATCCAAGGTCTGAGCTATAAAGCTTGCTTAGCAGTCACATGAGAAAGCATGGTCCGTGTCAAGGAATGTACAACGTCAATGGCTGCTTACCTGACGATATCCTCTGCAATTATAATTTCTTCCATAGTAATGATGACATCTGGATTCTGGTCTCATCTAATGGTCTCTCCATATTATTGGTACTTACCATTAAGGCTTTAGCCACTGCAATGATGGCTATTGCTGGACGGTAAGTACCTCTCATAGAAGTACAAATCCTTATTAGGGATGCACCGATATATCGGCCACCGAAACATATCGGCCGAAAATGGCACTTTTGGCATAATGCCGAAAGTGCAATTTTCCTGCCGATACATCGGCGCATCCCTGCTTTCTTTCCTCCCCGCTGGGCGCTGCTCTGTGTCCCAGCGGGGAGGAGAGAAGCTGTGACAGCCGACCGAGCGTTGCGGGAGGAGAGCACTGTGAGCGGCCGGCGTCTCCTCCCACACTGCTCAGCCTCCTATCACAGCGTTGTGTGGGCGGAGACAGGCTGCGCTATCACAGGAGGCTGAGCTCTCCTACACCGCTCGATCAGCCTCCTGTGACAGCTGTCAGAGAGGAGAGCAAGATACAAACACTCAGCGATCAGTGAGTGTTTGTAGATAATTGAGGACATGGTATATGTACAGTATCCTCATTTATGAATGAATGGGAAGTAATCTCCATCACTTCCTGTTCATTCATGATTGTGGATATAGTAAACATACAATGTCCTCATGTTATGATGAAATAAAAAACATTTTCGTATCGGTCTGACAATTGTTTTTATTTCGGTTTCGTTTTTAAAATGTCCATTTCGGTGCACCTCTAATCCTTATCTATTCTTCTTTCAAAGACATGCTTGGATGATACAGAATCTTCTGAGGTGGTGTAACATTACACAATCTCAATACAAATTAGTAAACTAAACGTAAGATTGTAGTCCATCACAGGAGTGAGCTTTGAGCGGTGGCGACTTTACAACACGCACGGGGGCCATGTGGAACAAAAGTAGCCGCCCTCCAGAAGGAAGGACAGTGACAGCACCAATTCAGAGAGGATTTGAGGATCTACAGCCGAGTGATACACAAATAAGGTATATTTTGGTTAAAGAGGAACTTTACTCATATCTTCAAAATAATAACCAATGCACCTTCAAGCTCCATTCACACATAGCGGTAGCACAAACAGGATGATGCACGCGGATTCTGTGCGTGTGTGGCTATTACTACAGCTTGTAAGCGCAGAATCTGCCCAGAAAATTGCGCTTGGACTTTTTCGCATTGTGTGAACAACATACATTGGAAATCATTATTTTTTGTTTAGCGCGTTTCCGCGTGTAACCGCTAATGTGTGAATGGAGCCTCAGAAATGTTTAGTAATGACAAGCTACAAACACATACTTCTAGATAATTGCCGGCTTTGTATTCTTTACATACCTTATTTCTCTTTCCTTCCCCAGTCTTCTCACAGTGGCCATGTTTACTAAGGGCAGATTACTAGATTATTATTATACAGGATTTATATAGCGCCAACAGTTTGCGCAGCGCTTTACAATATAAGGAAGATATTACAATCACAATACAATTCAAGACAAGATGGGAAGGAGGGCCCTGCCCCTGAGGGCTTACGATCTAAAAGGGAGGGGGAAGTGATACATGAGGAGGGATCTCCTTTTTACTTCCGGGAAATCTGGCACACGTGGTTAGGACATGTGACCATGCATATTATCTCAGGGGAGGAAAATGCCTTTTCCTGAGATCTTGTGAGATTACAGATGAGACTTCCCAGCAATGTTCTGCTGATGTAACCTTCCCAGGATGCAATGCTTGGGCAGGATTGCAAAATTTGTGCCAGAAGTGGACCAGGAAGTGGAAAAAAAAGAAATTGTAAGTAAAGTAAAATATATTTGTTTACCTAATGAATGTAAGATGATTTCATATCGGTACGCAGAGCTGTATACTGATGTGATTTTTACTCAAAGGGGGAAACGGCACTTTAAAAGTTCGGGTACTTAAATGCATTTTTAATATTTAAAGGAGAATTATGAAGCGAGTGCTTTTCACTCAGCCTCATAATCTGAGCCGGCCTGTGACAATGAGACTGTCACAGGTCGGCTCAGTAGATCGGGAAGTGAGCGAACACATACCGGCGCTCGCTCACTTCTCTAACTATCCGTGAGAGAGCCGTGACAGGATTCCCCCCCTCCCCTGTCCGATCCTCCAGCGCTGACTGGTGGAACAGATGGGGAGGGGCGGGTACAGCTGGCTCTGCCTCAAGATAGGCAGAGCCACCTGTCACTCACGCAGCTGGGTGGATCCAGACATAATTGTCGGATCCGTTCCAAGTGCGGCGAGCTGTGGCTCGCGGTATACTGAGCTTAGGGTGACGGGAGGATGCTAGTTCGTGTCCTCCCGTTACCCTTAGGAGAACTTTGGGGAAAAGCCCAACCCCATAGTTCTCCTTTAACTCCTGAGTTTAGTGTCACTTTACCAGAATATACAAATAAACATTTTTTTTTTTTAATAAAGACCAAATAGATTTTCTTTTTATGTAGTAGATACAAATGAAACTTTTTATTAAAGTAAACTCACTAGTCAAAAATTATTTCTTTATTTATCCTCCCTTCCAAGTTTTAATCCCAGTACTTCATAATGACATATCCATTTATATTTATCCTATATTTATGTTTCACTAAGGACCACTAAGACCCAAAGTCCCAGAACAACTAGAGAGTCGATTCCACTATAAAATCAATGTCTTCCTACTAAACACTGGGGAGAATTACTCAAAACTGGAGTAGGCACAATCTGGAGCAGCTGCGCATGGCGATCAATTAGCTTCTCTCTTCTATTTATTCAGTTTAGCGTTGAAAGTTTTGATAAATTCCCATCACTGTGTACTAGGTCAGGGGTAGGCAACCTTGGCTATCCAGCTGTGCTGAAACTACAAATGCCATAAGGCATTGCAAGTAGAGCTGCAGCTAACGATTATTTTCAAAATCGATTAGTTAGCCGATTATTACGTTCGATTAATCGGTTAGAAAATTAATATTAAAGTTTAAAAAAACGGCTCCATTGATGGGACTGCTAGTTTGTATTGCGATTGTAGTCCATCACAGGAGCAAACTTGGAGCGGTGGAAGTAAAAAAGAAAAAAAAAAGTGTGGTGGGCAATGTAGTGAAATTAAAAGAGTAAAATTGAAAGAATTGTGCTGTATAATGTATTATTGCTGGGATTTGTAGTCCTCTATACAGCGCAATGCAGAATACCATCAGCTATATAGGAATACAACAAATCCCTGCAATACATTATACATACAGTGTATAATGTATTCCTCTATAGCTGATGGTACATTGCTCTGTATAATATACAGTACAGCACAATGTACCATCAGCTATAGAGGAATAAAAATCCCAGCAATATAGAGCACCATGTGTGGGAAAGTGCGGGCGTACCTGAGCAGTCTTCCAGCAACTTGCTTCTGAGATCGGACCTGTCTATCTGCCGCTGTCATAGCAAGCCACAGGCACAACTCCCAGAGGCAGAAGCATGATGGGATTTGTAGTTTCAGCACAGCTGGAGAGCCAAGGTTGTCTACCCCTGCACTAGGTGATGTACACTGTGTGATGAGATACTTCTCATCACCTGAAAACTTATTCAAAAATAGAATGAGGGGGATTTTATGCAAACTGGAGCAACAGAATCTGGAGCAGTTGTCCATGGCAACCAATCAGCTCCTCTCTTTTTCAACGCAAATCTGAATAGAAGAGAAAAGCTGATTGGTTGCCATGGGCAACTGCTCTCAATTTTGTCTCCTCCAGTTTTGATAAATTACCCCAATGACTTTTTTAAAGGGATATCTAGTCCTTAGCACAGGGGTGGACACATTAATATGGAATTTAGGGGCCAGTCTATCCATGCATTTTTTTTAAATGCATGTAAAAATGAGTCAACATCGAAAGGGTTCTAAAAAAAAAAAAAAGTAATATCGCCTGCATACAGCAGGCGATGTACACACTTGCTGCACATGCCCTCCCCATGTGCAGCCAGCCCTGCCCCGCCCCCTCATTATCATACTCCATGCAGAGCGGAGCTGGATATCGAACATGGCGGCCAGCGGAGGTAGAGGGAGGAGTGGAACCAGCATGGACAAGAGCATCACTCTGCCGCCCGACGAGATATTCCGCAATCTGGAGAACGCCAAGCGCTTCGCCATTGACATAGGTAGGCGACCTCGGGTAGGGCTCCCAGTGACCACCGCGACTTGACCCCGCACAGCAGCGAATGCCATCACCCGGGCAGTTATTACAAGTTCTTTTCCGAACCCGCTGTTGCCTTTAGCCGGACAGCTTGCTGGGAAATGTAGTCCTCAGCAGTCACCCTTCCGTTCCATCTCTGTCACTTGCGAAAGGTGCGGAACTACAAATCCGCGAAGTCGTCTCGGGCGCGGGGCATTCTGGGAGTCGTAGTTCACGTGGAGGCAAGGTTACCTGGAGTGGATAGGCTGCGACGCGACCGTGGGACTCCAATTCCCAGCATGCCGTCACTGGTGCCCTATAGGGACTAGAAGTAGAAAGTAAACAACCTGCTGGAACAGTTATCACAGCTCTGGGTTGTAGAGGAGCTGATTAGGGGCAGCGCAGCTGTAATTCAACAATGCTTTACCTTCCAGAGCGAATGTCAGAGCAGTTGTCTAATGCACACAGAGGTTGTGGTCCCGTAGTGATGTCTGTATACTGATAGGGCCATGGAAATGGAATGATATGTTTTATAGCTTGTTCACGCTAGGCGTGTTGGCTAGCAGGCTCACCGCAAGGGCACATAGAATACAATTGTTCTCAGTGTTCACTGTTCACGTCATACAGGTGTGCTTGCTAATGTGCATGCTCCTCACTGCACACCACCCAGGTGCATTGGGACACCTTGCTGTGCATAGTGTTGAATGCAATGTCATTATGTAAACCAAAGCATTGCAACAACATCGCATCGTGTCTTAACAACTCACACGAGCGGGTGTGCATTATACACAGCATAATGCATGGCTGCTGTTCTAAATGAGCCCTAAATCCAAGAGAAGCCGATCAATGCTCTATGGAGTTGAAGGTACCATTATGCTTCACAAAGAGCTCAGTAGACCTATTCATTATACTTATCCCTGTACGACCATTTTATTTGTTTCCTCAGATTGATCTGTCATTTTTATGTTGCATCTCCATGCCCTATCCCCCACCATGGTCACTTTAGGTCCGGTAGGAATTTTATGGGGGACCCCAAAAAACTAAAACTCAAAAAAAAAAAAACCTGGGGTCCTCCTAAAATTCTATACCAGACCTTTAATCCGAGCAGTGGCCCGGCAAAGCATGAAAGGGGGCGACGGACGATCATGTGGCTC
>NW_017307083.1:64164-111142 GCF_000935625.1 Nanorana parkeri
ACAAGTCCTTTATTATTATTATTATTATTATTATTATTTTAAAAAAATCCCCAAAAAGTGTCCAACGATGTAATCCAAAGGTCAATTATGCCGCCCAGCACTGTAGATGCTTGTCACTCATGATGAACGATGCCTTCAACTCGACGGAAAAAAGAGGCCTGTTGAACACCTGCCGTAAAGTGACAGGTCAGGGCCGAATGTAAACAAATGGGCGGAGCGAGTCGTGGCGTCACAACTTGCTCCTATCATTTGTTTTCATTACACGCCAGCTTACTGTCCTCAAATGGGCAGAGCAAGTCCTGTGACCACCTAATCTCCCACTACCCAATTATGAAACCTAAACTCCAGGCACAAACGCATATTAATGCAGCTCTGTATACATTAGAATTGATATCAATGTCAAAATGTTTTTAAGCTATTTCAAATGCTGAATAGATCACTTACAATGGATGCTGGGTGTTTAAATGGGTTGGCTTCCTGCAGATTCAACTGGACCTGATATAATGTTTACTCCCTTGCAGAGTCCTATGGAGCCACCCTTGTGTGTGCTTGTAAGCTGTGTATATCTCCACAAACACACAGGCACAGCAAGGAACTCACTCCTTCCTGTTCCCCTCTTCTCCCTTCTCCATGCTAGTAGATGGGCAGTAGCTGGAGACTTTTCTGTCCCTTGTGATCTTGTATTGCACAGGAAGTTCAGGGAAGCCGAGCTGAGAGAGTGGGAGTCAGCTGTTTGCAAACATGTTGATGACTAAGTGCTTGGGCAACCATTTAAAGAAATAATTTCCTGGGCAATGCATCTTTTTATTTGATTTTTTTTATAGTTTAATATCACTTTAATACATCCAATAGATTCAGGTACTTGCACTGCCTGCGTTTACAAAAATACATTTGAAGTATTAGCCTCTTGCAGACTCCTATACAACAGAGCTCAGACTGGTAGAGGGAATCAGTCAGTTGTGCTGCAGTGCTTGTGCTAACAAGGAACATGACTATAGTAGGAGAGAGCAGAGTGCCAGAGAGATGAGCTTATCAGTCTGCTGCTTCTCTTTTACTGTCTGATCATAGGGGAGGGTGGAGGCTCTGCAAGGCTGTGCGGCGTGGCAATGTTGTGTAAATCCCAACTGGGTAGCTAGAAGTACAAATCCTTGGCCAGGTAAACTACTCCTGTACAGTATGTAATTCATCTATGCATTTAGTTGTTTACCTGAAGTTCAGCTTTAAAGTTAGACGGAAGCTAGCAGCTAGATTTTAGGCCTGGTTCACACCTGGACCTTTTTTACGCTTGCAAAATTGCGCAGAGCACACATTTCAATGCAAGTCAATGGCGGCTGTTCACATCTAAGCGTTGCGTCAGGCAACACTTAGATGTGAACACTTAGATCAAAAAAATGTGAACGCTTAGATAAAAAAAGCCGACGTTTCGGGACCGCGCAGGGTCCCTTCCTCAAGGCAGAAAGACATGTCATGTCACGTCATGTCACGTCACGCCTTTCTGCCTTGAGGAAGGGACCCTGCGCGGTCCCGAAACGCCGGCTTTTTTTGATCACTGTGACGTCTTTGTCCAATTAAAGGGACATATTCAACTTTACTACTGAGTGCTGGTGATCTGCTTTTTTTGTTCTGTGTTTGCCTGGCGCCATCCGTGGTTATCACTACGAGCACCATCTCTCTTGTTGGCCGGGACTGCTGTAAGGTGTGCGGAGGGCTCCCCCATGGATTAACATTTAAAACTGGACACCTAGCCATAATGGCCCTTTCACACGGGTGCCTATCAATTCCGATCCACATACCTGTGATATCCGTGTCCATCCAGTTTTTTCCCTCCATCTTGTGATGTTGGGGAAAAAACTGGACTTACTGCACCCCATGTTGGTCTGTGGGGAGTCAGATGTAAACGAAAGTGTCTTTACATCAGATTACACCCAATCCATCACGATCAGGTCCGCCAAAATGTTCCGTTCCACTTGGTTTTTCAGTGCTGGACAGAGTGGGAGGTAATCGGATGTAAATTGACACCGGTCCATTTAGATCTGACTGCCTATAGACTGACATTGGACTTCCAATTGGATCCTCCTGAAGAACTGACAGCGGACCTGACTGGACTGTGCGTGTGAAATAGGCCTTCGTTTCCATTCCCCTTGTGCAGAATTTAAAAAAGAAAATAAACTTTTAACAATTGAAAAACCTCGGTTCCATTGACACTCCAAGAAAAGAAAAAGGCCCTAAGTATGTATAAAATCTATAGCCGGGGGATAATGAATAGGTACGGGCCACCTTCTGATTGCTTCCCATAGGCTGCTACATATTTTGTATTTGTAGCTATTAAAAGCAACCTATTGACACAAGGAAACCTATTTATTACAGTGTAATACATATTAACTGAATTACATAAACTATGTTGCACTTTGCTTACTGTGCACAGTGTATGCGGATAATTGCATGCCTAGCTATGATTTAACCCTGTATATGTGTTGCAGAGGCCAATCCAATAGTCACATGTGATTTCACCTTCAAAGCCCCGACACTGAAGGATCAGGAGTGTGAGAGGCAGGTAGCCTCAGCTAATCTTTCTAAATGTGGTGATCTTTATTTAGATCAAGGTATAGGAGATGCCCTCTAAGCTATATATACAATGCTGGGTACATGCTTAATATAGATACAGACTACTCATGCTGTGATGGCCTGTATATTAGAAACAGCTGCGTGCGGCAGTTAGTTTCCCTGCAGAAGTTTATTTTCCAGCAATCGCTTTCCCTTTAAACCAGTTTTGTTCCTTTTGGTTGATATCTTTAGTGTTCATACTGGTTATTGTCAGATGATACTGGAACACATTGGGCAAGCACGCCTTTGGCAATAATAGTTAAAGTGGAATTAAAGTCTTTCTTTTTCTGGCATATATCTACTGCTAGGAAGCAATATATATAAGACCCATGATTGAAAAAAATTAAAAAGTAGGCCGTGAAGGAGGAAGTGTGCGGGCGCATGTGCAGTAGAGCGGAGGGAATGACAGTGAATGGACGCAGCCAGGAGCGTGCATGCTGGATAGACACCGTGGGGCACGAGGAGTCTGCGTTTGATCAGAGACCGGCACCAGTGCTGGAGGGACTGCTGGAAAGGAGTGGCATGAACAAGGTAAGTGCTTACAGCACCTATAGGCGACTGAGCTGTTTTTGCGTGTTTTAATTTGCGCAACTGTTCTTTGAGAACTGCGCAGTTATCAATACATAGAGATGTCTATGGGACCCAAAACGCGCAACAACCGCCTGAAAATAGCTCCTGCTCCTTTTTGCCATACCGGCGATTTCCTCCATGTGACAAACCACAAAGGTGTGAACAGCCTCCATTGACTTCAATGCGAATCTGTGTTGAGACTCAATCCGGGCGATAAATCACTTAGGTGTGAACCTAGCCTCAGGCTCTCTTTTCATCCCTGTTATAGGTGAAAATATTTGTTTTAAAGCAGAGGTTCAGTGTTTTTAAAGGAGAACTATGAGGTGAGTGCTTTTCACTCACCTCATAGTTCTAGCCGACCTGTGACAATGAGACTGTCACAGGTCGGCTTAGTAGATCGGGAGGTGAGCGAACACATACCGGCGCTCGCTCACCTCTCGATCCTGTCACGGCTCTCTGCCGTGACAGGGGAGTGGCTGGATTCCCCCCTCTCCGCTCCGATCGGCCAGCGCTGACTGGCGGAACGGACAGGGGAGGGGGCGGGTACAGCTGGCTCTGTCTCTAGATAGGCAGAGCCAGCTGTCAGTCACGCAGCTGGGCGTATCCCGGCACAATTGTTGGGATCCGCTTCAGCTGCGGCGTCTCAGTATACCGCGAGCTACAGCTCGCGGTATACTGAGCCTAGGGTGACGGGAGGACGCTAGTTTGTGTCCTCCCGTTACCCTAAGGAGAACTATGGGGAAAAGCCCTAACCCCATAGTTCTCCTTTTTAAAGCTGAATTCCAGTATTAGTAATTATTGTCGACAATTACGAATACATGTGTCTCTTTAATATTTGCTTATACTAGAGCTCAGCTTTAAACACGGTAGACTTCTGCTGTAAAAACAAATATTTGAGTGTTTCTTCCAGATCTGTGCAATGATCCAGTGTGACGCTTTTTCTCTGTTCAGGAGCTTCCTGTAATAAAGACTGGTCACTGCTGTTCTCTTTCATTGTCCAGGGTGACTGGTCTTCTCTCCATCCTCTTCTGCAGTTTTCCTCTAGTGGGTGGAGCCTGTTGGGTCCCTCACACAGCTCTGCTTTGTGCACAAGTTATGTGCAGCACAGTGATGATGTTACTGCTTTTATATGGTAAAATCTGGGTTTACAAAGGTGTTTGGTGCACCCAAAGTGGATTATATCCTCTGTGGCTATTGGGGAGTATATTTCAATTTAACATTTTGTGATTGGAGTCCAGCTTTAAATCCCTAAGCCCCCCATTATGCGTGCATAAATGTTTTCCAAGGGTCTTCTGGCTGGTGTGATGATATTTTGGATCCTTTCCGATTCTCGGTGGTAGCAGGGCGCCTCCTGGAACGATAAGTGAGCATCTCCTCCACTGGTAGCTGCACCGAATGCGGCTTACAGGTTGATGTATGAGTCCTGTGTATTATAACGTTAAGCCTGGGCTGTGTGATCATGTCACCACAGGTTCCATGACAGCCTGGGCCCACAGGAAGTGGGTTGAAAATGTTGGGATGGAGAGCATCATTAGACCAGTATTTAAAGCAGAACCCCGGGCAAATTAAATCTTAACCCTTGCGGTGGGGGTAGCCCTGCCTTGCAAGGGTTAAGTGCCCATTTTGCCTATGGAGATAAAAAAAAAAAAAGCAAAATTGAACTGGCTGGCACTTAGACTGCTCTCTTCCGCCTCGCTCCCCCTCCTACCCATCACGTTCTATGCAGAGTGTAGAGAACGTGAGGACGCTGAGGGACATACAGTTGCTGGAGCAGAGGAGGAGACAGGCTGCAGGGAGCACAGTAGGAGGCAGCCGGGATAGAAGTTCAGATGAGTAAAAATGTTTTTTTTTTTTTTTTTTAAGCTCCCTAGATAAAACAAACACCTAAAACCCTTGCAGTGCAGGGTAGCCACACTGCAAGGGTTAAGATTGTATTTGTCCGGAGTTCTGCTTTAAGAAGTAAATTGCATCATGATTCTGCAGGTTCAAAACACCAAAGGTCTCTTTAATGAACTCTGCAAAAATCTGCTTTGTGGCCCCATCACCATAAAATGCATTCTATAACTGCATAGGTATGGTGGATCATGCTTACTGCTGTCGCTAGGACACTGCGTGTGATTTGCAAGCTTGTTTGTTGGCATATTGGATCACAATAAAAGATTAAAGGTACATAAATCTAACAAATGGTGTATTTATATATGAATAGGCCGGCTTCATTTCTGAGCTGAATGCACATGGACTGTGTTTACTCTGCGTGCAGGGATCAATGATCATTGTACTATCCGCACGTGCCTGTTGACTCAAGCAGAAAACTGATTGTATTATTCTCACGATTTGACCTATTGTCCTGTAGAGCGCGTTCTGCTGTTACATTAGAAAATGTTCTGTTAGTGTTTTAGTTTTCTCTATTGTATGTAGCTCCATGTGAGCAATTTTCATCTGCAGAGATTAGTGCAATCCAAGGGTTCCATGCTCACAGATGTAATAGAAAGCAGCATTTCCAAATAACTACCTAATCATTTCACTGCTATTTGTACCTACACTGCACAGAAACGCTGATAAATAGATGTACCTGTGCCCAGATAATGCACACTAATATATATATATATATATTAGTGTGCATTATCTGGGCACAGGTACATCTATTTATCAGCGTTTCTGTGCAATAAATAAAATAAATCCTAGTTCATTTTATTACTTCATTGCTGTGCTGTATAATTTTAAAAAATATAACAGGTGTAATATACACAATACGAGAAGGTCAGATTAAAAAAACAAAACCTAGCATACAATTACTTAGAAGAAGATGGATAAGAACAAGAGAAGAATGAAGTTTGCAGTATGACAAATCCAATCGTAAGTCAATGGTACAGAAAAATGACAACAGAACCCCCCGAAAAACCTCAGGCCATCAAGGCAGTTGAGGATATCTGGCCAATGCTGTACAGGGTGAGGCATGATGTGCGGGGGCCTCTCCTGAATGGCAGCATATATAAATACTTTAGGTGTGGAGATTATGTTTCTGAAGTCATTTCCTGCCTCTCAGCTTTTCATGCATTTGTGACCTTCACAGGAGCGCAGGAGTTGAGCAAACATGTAAGGCAGACACTGTGCCTGTCTGATAATCCTGGGTGTCTTGGGTCATAAAGCTCAGGACATTCTTGTACATAGGTGACAAACCTGTCTGTGGCTACATGTTTGTCCACCATGTTTAGAGGACACGGCCAAGGTTACCAATGTGCAATTGAAAACGCCCCTTTTCCATAAAGCAAGTTCTGATCTGCTAATGGTGGAAACAAGCCCTAAAACAGGAAGTCAGGACCAGTGCTGAGGAGACCAGCTGTTTCTGCAGGAAACTAAAACTTTTAAAGATGAAGAAGCAGCATCCATTGTAAGTGAGCTCACCAGCATTTGAAATGGCTTAATATCCTTTTGACTTTAATATCACTTTAAAAAGAAACCATTATTCACCTATGTAGCTATGGGAATTGTGGAGAAATTAATCTTCAGATTTCACAACACTGATTTCTTTGTTTTTCTTCTTTTTACTTTCTATTGCATCAGAATCTTGGCAGCCTGCCAGCCCTAATGTAAACACACAGCAGGTGTATGCATGTTTTTGCACGTTTGTCGTGCATAGGTTAGCCCATTTTTTTCAGTGCGCTGCCCTTGGATAATGAAGTTCATGGACCTTTTGTGAGATGCAAGCTTTGAAAGTTTTGTAGCCGTGCAATTTGTGCACCTTTTGTTGTGTCTTTGCACCGCAAGCGCAACGTGTGTAAATGGAGGCTTAATCGGAACTTAAAGGAGAACTATGAGGTGAGTAAAAATCACTCATCCTCATAGTTTGAGCCGACCTGCGACAATGAAACCGTCACACGTCGTCTCTATAGAACGGGAAGTGAGCCAACATTTACAGTTGCTCGCTTTCCGATCATTTCCCTGCAGAGAGCGCTGACTGGAGGAACGGGAGGGGGAGGGCACAGCTGGCTCTACCTCTAGATAGGCAGAGCCCGATGTCAATCAGCTGGGTGAATCTCGACAGTATTGTCAGGATCCGTCCCGGCTGCGGCACTCTCAGTATATAGTGAGCAGTAGCCCGCTATGTACTCAGTTCTGGGTTAGGGGAGGACGTTAGTATATGTCTTGCCATGACCCTAAAGAGAACTATGGGATAAAAAGATAACCCCATAGTTCTCCTTTTAAGAATCTTTGAAATTTAAAGGAGAACTATGGGGTTAAGGCTTTTCCCCATAGTTCTCAGGGTAACGGGAGGACACAAACTAGCGTTCTCCCGTCACCCTAGGCTCAGTATACCGAGGGCTGTAGCTCGCGGTATACTGAGACGCCGCAGTATACCGCTAGCTGCTGCTCGCGGTATACTGAGACGCCGCAGCTGAAGCGGATCCTGACAATTATGCTGGGATCCGCCCAGCTGCGTGACTGACAGCTGGCTCTGCCTATCTAGAGGCAGAGCCAGTTGTACCCGCCCCCTCCCCCGTCCGTTCCGTCAGTCAGCGCAGGCGGATCGGAGCGGGGAGGGAGGAATCCTTCCCCTTGCCTGTCACAGCAGAGAGCCGTGACAGGATCGAGAGGTGAGCGAACGCCGGTATGTGTTCGCTCACCTCCCGATCTACTGAGCCGACCTGTGATAGTCTCATTGTCACAGGTCGGATAGAACTATGAGGTGAGTGAAAAGCACTCGTATCATAGTGCTCCTTTAATTTCCTATGCTTCTCTGCTCCATCTAGTGGCCATATTGCGGTATTAAAAGATGACATTAGAAAATACATTAGACTTTTAGAAAAAATATAACATGAACAATCGTTTTGCGCATCCGTTCGCACAGAATGAACATTCACAGAGGCTCACAGGGCCAATGGCTCTGCAGATTTGTTTATAAATAGACCCCATAAAAACTATTGATACAGATCAGTAATCAACCCCAGCCTTTCACTTCTAAAACTGTAGCTTGTCCGGCCTTTTGACCTTCAAATTCTGCCGGTAAATCAATGGCTTTTGCTGAGTTCCCTGAATAACTTCCGCAAGTGTCCAGCTGGTTGTTTTTGACTTATTTTTATTCATGTCAGCTTTTCCTCCCCAGGTGGTTCCCTTACAAAGTTGGCATATTATTCTACTGTTCAGCATAAGGTAGCCAAGGTCAGGTCTTTCGATCACACAGGAAAGGTAAGCGGTTTTCTTGTTTCATTCTCACGTTATGCGATTGTTGAGATTTGCACGTTTTTCTTATGTGGCTGCAGAAGCACAAACAACCTATGCATCAGTCAGATCAGAGATTTAACCACTTCAGTACCGGCATGGTACACCCCCTTCATTACCAGGCCATTTGTCAGTTTTCAGCACTGTGCTAAGCTAAGTTTGGCTTAGAGTTCAGAAATAAAGAAACATGCTGGTATTGATGGGGTTACAACATGGAGCTTGGTAATAGTGCAAAAGATACAATTAATGTACAGGTCATAGACAAAGGAGGCGGGGTGAAAAGGTTAATGTACAGGTCGCATGCAGTGAGAGGATGGAGAGAAAGAGGTTAATGTATAGATGTTCAGGGAGGTGAAAGGGTTAATATACAGGTCAGAGCATAGACAGAATGGATCTAACATCAGTAGGAGGGGAGGGGGGGTTAAACGGGTTAAAATGATTCAAAACTTTATATATTCATTTTGCTGCTACTGCAGCTTGTTTTCACTAGTAAGTAATGAATGGATGACTCGCTTTACATTCCCCTGACTCTGATGTAAGGGGAGTGATTGGCATTGTAAACATTGCCATGTGATAACCAGTTTGCTAAAAGTTTTAGCAAACTTGTATATCTTCGTGGCGCCATCCGTGGTCGTAGTGAGCACCCACCAGGTTTCAAGGAACATCCTACAGCGGTAGGGAGTGCAGCAAGACACCTATATATTATTATTGTTGTGATAACCAGGACACAGGGCCGGTCCAATTGGTCTGTGTGTAAAGCCGTGGCTCTTTGCCATCCTGACAGCGGGAGCTGCAGTGGCTGTGCACACACAAATGTTCACGGGAGGGTGTATAGGTAAGTCCTCCCAAAACAATGCACCAGTGGACTGGCCATTTTAATACAGTGGCCAGTCTGCAGGTGGTTAAAGCTATACTCCAGGCACAAAACATTCATTTTGAATATGTTCCCCTAGTGGCCACAAAACAAGAAAAAACTAATGCAGCCAGCACATTGTATATAAACGTAATCTGTTATTAAGTCATTTGCTAGGAATTATTCTGTAAGTTTATGTCCTGTATTTTTTATTTTTTTGTTCCTCAAAGGACGCAGATCAAAAACTATTATATGAAATTTCTGAGCAAGAAGAAATCACAGCCCGACTCCACTTTATCAAATTTGAAAACACATACATAGAAACCTGCCTGGACTTTATTAAAGTGCATTTAGTGAATACAGAGACAAAAGTTATCAAGGCGACAGGAGGAGGAGCCTACAAGTTCAAAGACCTCATAGAGAAAAAATTGGGATTGAAGTGAGTATTGCCGCAGAAAATCTCTCTGAGAAATACTTAATTTGTTAAGCTGCTGTGTGATTTGTATTTGAACGTGTCTTTACATTGCTATAAAATCATTCCATGGGACTCTGAAAATGTTTGTTGCCTGGCTTTCCCTGCCTTGAAGCTAATATCGAGGTTGCCATTGCTGACCATCTGGAGTGCTTGTTGCCTGGCTGTCATGCTGACCCTCTGGCTTCAGTACTCTGAGACATTTTGGCCAGAACTAGTATGCTGATAAGGAGTTAATTTCTCTTAATACATTGTGTACTTTAAAGAAGCCTTTTCATTATATTATTAGTATCAGCAGCAACCTTCCCATAATATTATGTATCAAGTTACCTTGTTTTGTGCAGAAAGCAGAACCCCCGCACTGCAAGGGATAAGTGCTCGTTTTGGTCTAGGGAGGAAAGTAACAAAGTTATACTCACCTAATCCTCTGAGCCAGCTTACTCTAAAGGTGCCCATACACCGTACGATAATCGTGGGAAATCCCGCGATCGTACGATAATCGCAAAGTGTTTGGAAGGTGTGCGACCCTTTCTACTGTGCGAACGCATGTCTTCCGTCGAACAAGCAGGCTTGAAAACCCACCGAGATTCTCGGCGGGTTAGTGGCGTGCTTGTTCGACAACTGCCCGTTCAGCATTGCAGTCATCGGAAGCCCGCCCCTCAGTGGGGCGGGCTTGCGATGATTGCAAGTACGATCTGCCTGTCCAAGATGGGCAGATCGTACGTTTTTTAAAATTACTTTACAACCCTCGCAAGACCAGTCTTGCGAGGGTTATACAGTATATGGCCACCTTTTAAAGCTGCCCATACACAATGATCTTTCACTTTCCTTTGTCCTGCCATTGAACCCCCATTCGATTTCCGCTCGAATACCCCATCATGCACAATCCGATTTATCGTTCATTACCAATACTAAGTGGCGGAATTTCATCGATCATCAGAACGGATTTTCGTTTGCGTATGTGCAGCGTTCATGTTGCAATTCTCCCCCCCACCCCCCTTACGAAGACGCCAGTAATCCATCAATTTTCATAAGATTGCAAAAAAAAATTCCAGCCTCACAATTTGAACAAATTCATCCAGTTGTACAGTAATTGTGATCACTTCCCATGAACTGGCCTATTGTACCAAAACCAGATCGCATTCCATCTCTGAACGATTATCGCAAGGTGTATGGGCACCTTTTAGAGAGATCCCTGGAGCCTCTCTCCCTCTCCCTACGTAATCACATTCTATACACTATGTATAGGACTTAAGGACAGTGAGGGACATTCCATTGCTGCATTGGAGAAAGAGACAGGCTGCATGGAGCTTTGTCACATTCGGCCACCTCTGAGGATCGGGTGAGTATAACTTTGTTATTTTCAGCCCTAGATCAAAACGAGCAGTTACCTCTTGCAGTGCGGGGGTTGCCTTACTTCAAGGGTTAATTAAGAAAAAAAAAATACCCGGAGTTCTTCTTTAATCACCCTGTAATTACTGATCTTATTATGGTGCATTTCTGTTAACAGACACTGAATGCCTCATGCCATGCTCATTCTGTAGATGAAATAGCATGAGACGTTCAATACTGCTAAGCAGATTTTTAGTGGTTGACAGTAGTTGCCAATGGGCAGACGCCATATTTATAAGTTAATCGTCAAGTATAATAATCAGTCTTTATTTACAGAATATGTAAACATACTTTGACATATAAACTGGCTGGGTTGTTGATCATTCACTTTGACTGCACAGTCAACAGGTTATGCCAGTCATATCACGAAAGGCATTCATTTGTATGACCTTGCAGTCAGTAAACTATGGCTCGTTCCAATGGCTAAAATATGAAGGGATTAAAAAGGGAAACTTGCAGCAAAATCTAAAACTGGCCACACATATTACTCTCTGAGATTGAGAAGTTTTAGTTCAATTTTCCTTATACTTGCCAATAAGTGACATACAGGGCCTTTCCTCAGTCCATTTATTTCATACCCTGTCAGGTAAGCCATCGCACTATGTAGCTGTAGGTTAATCTAACAAAGATTGTACAGTTTTCTTTACCTTGCCAAGAACTACATGAAAAAGTGGCCTTTCCCAATCCATTCAATGTATTCCCTATCAGGTAAACCCTCCTACTTTATGGCTGTAGGGTAATCTGGTGTAGATTTGTACAATTAACTCTGTACCTGATGGCTAACCACTTATTTTGTTGGCATGTACTGTTTCTGCAGGAATGTGCACCTAAGTGTCTACTTAGAATGATTATTTGCATATCTATAGATTACCTCCCCCCGCCATGAGGCCTGCCACTACCAGAATGGTGCAGGATGTACTTACCATTCCTTTACTATCCCACGGTTATGTGGAGGAACATGTGACATACATCAGCACCAGGCCAATCAGCAATGTCACAGAGGAGTTCATAGTAAGGGGTACGACTTTGGTAACTTTTCTCTAACGCATTACCTTTCACTCCCCGGAGCCGAACAGAGTAGTGGGGTGCAAGAAAGGAATCTAAGGACTTGCTTTTCTGGAGGTCTGAAATAGTGAATCTGTTGCTTTTTCCTTCATTTGTAAATCACAGATTTACTTTAAGGAGACCCTTTCACTTTTCCTATTCATGGTAAAGAGACTATATCGGTGAGAAGGCCCCAAACCACTGATACCTTTCAAGTGATCTCCTGCCACTCATTCCTCCATGGCAGCCACCACCAAAATAGCCAGTGTTGGTTGGCTTTGAACACTGTGACATGGGAAGAGGTCCCAAGCTCCCCCTAAGAAGCACAGGGCATTTTGTCTGCTGAGTTAGGAGCAGTGGGGAATTGCTGGAGATGTAGCAGGTGGAAGCTTTTCACAGATGTTGTCACTTTGCCATAAATAAGAAAAATAAACAGTGCACATAAAGAGAAAGTAGTAGTGAGCGGTCTTTACTACAGGACGTTCCTGCGCAGAGGAAAGGTTTCACACTAGGTTATGGCACAGATATGAAGCTCTCATGGGCAGGGCCCTCCTTGCCATTTGTCTTGACTGGTATTGTAACTGTAATGTCCTGCTATTGTAAAGCGCTGTGCAAACTGTTGGCGCTAAATAAATCCTGTATAATAATAATAATAATAATAATAATAATAATAATAATAATAATAATAATAATTTGGAAAGTACACAAAGCACTCCCAAGATTCAAGTAAAAATACCCATGCCTCTTGTATTTAGTATTTGCTTATCTCGGAGTTCAGCTTTAAATAACCTCAAGGGTTATTCCATCCAGTTGCATAATGGTTTCTTTTTAGATGGCTGCACCTTTCAACAGTTTTCAGTGTGCAGCCAAGGGAGTTCTCTCTTCCTTTTTGATTTGATGCCTTAGTGTTTGTAAACTGGAACAGTTGTTGAACAGGAAGTTCTGTTGATAATACTATGGAAGGAATTGTGCATCTTAGCACTTTGCAAGAGGAAACTATGTTTAAGGGGCAGGAAATTAAATTGTCTAATGTGTTTATAGCTTTGTACATGTATTTATAGATTTGTTGCCAAGCGTAGCATTGACTTGTTTTTCTCCTCTTCTAGAGTGGATAAGGAGGATGAAATGACCTGTCTTATAAAGGGCTGTAATTTTGTACTGAAAAATATACCTCACGAAGCTTTTGTCTATGTCAAGCACGCAGATCCTGAGTTTCGATTTCAGACCACTCATCCAAACATCTTCCCATATTTATTAGTTAATATAGGTTCTGGGGTATCTGTAGTCAAGGTGAGTTTTATTTGTTTTATTAGCAGCAAAAGTGTAACGTTTCTCTTTGTTCATTACTGCAAAGATTTCTATAGGACATTTACTTTGACTGATCTGATCACTTTGTCAAAGTGTGTGTGTGTGTGTGTGTGTGTGTCCGTCCTTCCTCATGGGCTCATCAGGATCCCCCTCCTGATTGGAACAGTGTCTGCCCAGTTTTTTTTTCTCTTCTCCATAGCACTAAAACTGCGGACCCCATGCTGGTCTATGGAGAATCGGATGTAAACAGACATGTGTCAAACATGAGCGTGTTTACATCAGATTACCCCCAATCTGGCATAATCGGGTCTGGCGAAACAGATCTCTGATCAGTTTGTTTTCACGGACCTGGCTGGAGTTGGGGGTAACCAGGTGTACACCCGGCTGCCCATAGACTAGCATTGGGCATCCGATGGGGGCTGCTTGAAAAAATGACAGGTGGACCACCCGTGTGAAAGGAGCCTTAACTGGATATGTAAACTTAGCCACAGCTGTCTTGAATTGTGTACTGATGTTTATTAAAGGAGAACTATGAGGTGAGCGCTTTTCACGCACCTCATAGTTCTATCCGACCTGTGACAATGAGACTGTCACAGGTCGGCTCAGTAGATCGGGAGGTGAGCGAACACATACCGGCGTTCGCTCACCTCTCGATCCTGTCACGGCTCTCTGCCGTGACAGGGGAGGGGCTGGATTCCCCCCTCCCCGCTCCCATCCGCCAGCGCTGACTGGCGAAACGGACGGGGGAGGGTACAGCAGGCTCTGCCTCTAGATGGGAAGAGCCAGCTGTCAATCACGCAGCCGGGCAGATCCCGACACAATTGTCGGGATCTGCTTCAGCTGCGGCGCCTCAGTATACCACGAGCTGCAGCTTGCGGTGTACTGAGCCTAGGGTGATGGGAGGACGCTAGTTTGTGTCCTCCCGTTACCCTAAGGAGAACTATGGGGAAAAGCCTTAACCCCATAGTTCTCCTTTAAGTATTTTACATTGCAAATATCTTTCCTGATTTTTTTTTTTTTTTTTTTAATATGTTACTCATGGCGCCATTACAATTTCTTTAACCATATTCTGCAATGTCTTTCTTTTTGTGTCAGGTTGAAACTGAGGACAAATTTGAACGGATTGGAGGAAGTTCCATAGGTGGGGGTACTTTCTGGGGGCTTGGAGCTTTGCTCACAAAGACAAAGGTCAGACGTTGCAATAGATTGCGTTATTTTTTTCCTGTTAAGACTTTTGACCCTTTAAACAAAATTCCAAACATCTATAAGGCACATCTTGACACATATTTTTGATGATGATTCAATCTTGCCTATTTAAAATAAACATATTTGTCACCAACAGAGATTTGATGAATTATTACAACTTGCTGCAAAGGGACAACACACGAATGTTGACATGCTAGTGAAGGATATATACGGAGGAGCGTACCAAATTCTTGGGTTAACGGGAGACCTGATTGCCAGCAGCTTTGGCAAGTCAGCCACAACAGACAAAGGTATGAGACGTAAATGGATATCTGTTGCTTAAAACAGGAGTTAGAAGGGTCACATGCTTGCTTCTACTGGTGGGTCTGTTGTTGGAGTACATGTTCAATTACCCTTGCGTACAATCATTGGAATGGATGCACTTTTGAGACCAAGGTCATATTGTGTTGCCATATAACACATTTTTACAGCAGAGATGAGATCTGAAGTTGATGTTTATCAATGGTAGACTGTGTGTGGACAACATAGCACAAAACGTAGGGTGGGCACTTGGCTAGGGCATTGGATTCAGTTAGGGTAAATATTGGGCCAAAGGGTTATGGTTAGGACAAGGGGTTGATAGCAGGAGCTGCATCTGAGCAGATCAATGATAAAAGGTCCATGAGTGCATTACTGCAGAGTAGCTGCTTACGGTCAAGTCAATGCCAACAGTCAGCAAAGGGCTATCTGGATATGTCAGGAAGCAACATTTCTCAGGCTTTGTCCAATAAAGCTTTTGGATTACTATAATACACCTGTTTGCCTTCAAATCAATACATATTTTCACTTTTCCATATCCATCATGTGTCCTTGTCCTACACAGCACTATGCATATGTTTTGGAGGGGAATGTAGTAATATGCCTCAGATGCAGATGCTAATAGGCTTTAGAACCCCTCTCCAGATTCTAAAGGTACCAGCGACATGAGCTAAAACATGAACCAAAAGTAACCTTTTTTTAATGCTGTGGCAAACACCTTCAGTTTCTTTGTTTTTAGGTTTTTCTTTGCCCCATTTTCACACTTAGTCTTCTTAAGGCAAGACCCCTTTGGTTTATAAAACAATTATTTCTGTTTTTGTGTATCTGTTCAGCATGAGAAAAACTCAGAAACACAGGCAAAGCTATAACCATAGCCAAAATGCATATGTATGGTTTATGGATCCCTGGAGAGTGGGAGGGTTCTGAGCCTAGGGAGAACATTTTCCTCCTTGGACTCAGTTTGCTTACATTCAAGTCAGGCACAGCTGCAAAGTTTAGTTGTAAAGCTGAAAATACTCTTGTAAAAAATATGCATAACTTTACTTTTCTAAATGGAGTTTGGTTATTTCAGATGCCGGAGACAAGATTTCTCAGAGTTGTAGAATAGTAATACTCCAATCATAGAGATGTATAGAATGGCTTCTACCGCCCTATAAATTGAACTTTAACTTTTTCAGTTTAGGTTCACGTTAAGAATATTGAATTTTTGTTGTGTACTTAAAACAGCAAATTTAAAATTTATATTTTTGTTTATCTAAATTCTGTAACCCTTCACTTCCTGGGCATATGACCAATGCCAAGAGAATCTTGGGAAACTTCAAGCTGAGCCACTGAAAGGCCAGCTCTGTGTAAATGTCAGCCCATCAAATTACTATGGTGGATACCATTTATCTGATCATTATATTAAAATTATGCTTTAATTGCAAGAACAACCAAACTAGGACTTGTAAGGATGGATCCAACCAAGCACAATTATGTCTGTTACTATATGAGAGCTACAAAGATGAGGAGGTGCAGTGGCTTGCAAATAAGTCGATGCCGGCAGAAAAGTGAGTTAAAGCAAGGGATTGTAGAATTCATTAACGTGAAACTTTACAACATAGTAGCATCTGCCTCCTGTATGCTGTAGTTATGCACTTGGTAGAATTCTTTAAAGAAGAACTCTAGGCATAAATAAATATTCTTATGAGCGCAGTTCTGTTCATTTCTAACACTGGGGATTTAGTTCAGTTTTCTTACCCTTAGCGCTGTGTTTATTATAATTTTTAAACACATAAGGTTTTCCTTTCTCATAGCAGCTTTGGGGGTTAATAGATTTGAGCTATTTCCAGGAGCGCAGACTTTCTTGTTATATAAATATTCTTAACCGGTGCAATGGGGCTTGATATACTAAATCAAATCCTCGCAGCCAGCTGACTATTAGACCGACCCCTTCAGTCTCTCTCCTCCTCCGATCTGGCATTCTAAGGTCCTGTGAGTCATCACGTCCTATACAATGTATAGGACATGAGGACGCTGAAGGTCATCCATTCCAGGGTTTTTCTTTAATCTGTCAGAGTTCACCTTTTGTATTCTTAGGGGGTCTTTAGGTATTTATTACTCTATCCTTGTAGATTCTTGACAACACCTATTTTTAGGGCATTCTGCTTATACAGATGATGCTCTAATAGTTTAGTAGCCATAAAATGACAAATAGCCTGTCATACATGACGTGTACCGGAATACCACAATGTTTGCATTTTTTAATCATAAATTACTTTGGCTTCACACCTTCTCTAGAAGCTTTTGGTAATAGAGGGATCTATGTATCTGTTCAGGTTAATGTTTTGGATCCGGCCAGATATGGGTGTCTTGTGGGAAGATGAAACTGGAAATACTGAATCTGACTTCCCCGTAATTCTCCTTCCAGGAATCTTCCACAATTACATCTGGCATAATTCTTTCTGACTAAGATATTTTTGTGCCATTCTGTTGCATCAATACTTGAGCTTTAGGAATCATTGAGTAGTTTCAGCAGGGCACAAAGCCTTTTAAACTCCCTACTTCTTGTGCCATTTGGGTAGGTGGGATCTTCTCTCAGATGACTGTAAATCTGTCAGAAGCTTGGGCAATGCTTGCTGAGCATATGGTAAAGAAATGTCTTAGCACATAACCTTAATCAATAAGTCGAGAGCTACTGGCACCAAACATTAAAATCTTATTTTTCCCTGTAGTAGTTGAGTTAGACACCCCCTTTTCCATTCCTATACCTCTCTATTGGTTCAGTGATGTTGGCCTTCACAATAAAGGACCTATTTGGAGTTTCAGGCACTGGTAAGGAACAGGCACCAGCTTGACTGTTACAGGAGAAGTCAAGATTTGTACATAGCAAGTACGGGTAATACGTCGCTGACATTTGTTTTGATTTGCAGTTTGCAGTTTTCTCTCAGGGTGACCTCTGCTTGTGCAATTATTTATTCATATGCTCATTTTGAATTGCCCAGGAAGATTCATTTTAAAGTATACTTAAAGCCAAAACTTTTTTGTTTTTTTATTTTTGATTAAGTAGGGGAGGGCTAAAACTGCTTTTTCCTTTTTTTGGGGGGGGCTATCTGTATTTTATTAGGGGGATTTCACTTTTACTTACTCTCCTGTAGTCTCCACCGGAAACAAAAGGATATCTTCTTTTTATGAGAGAAATCCTCTATTAGACAGTTGTGATGTGAACAAGTGTCCCCATTAGGAGATTTCCCCTCTAATGCTGTTCTGGTGGCAATGCGTAAAATTGGATATACCTGCACTTTTATTCCAGGTATCATTCGAGGGCAGGACTATTTTAGGGAGTGAATCTCCCTAAGGAGGACATGCATAGCAATAAGCATGGGAGTGGGTCTAAACCCTCACAACTCTATCCAAAAAATAAATACATGTTTTTGCATCAAGTTATACTTTAAAGTATAGCACCGAAATTACGGCTGCCGAAACATTTCAGCTGAAAATGGCACTATGGGCAAAATGCAGATCGTACAATAACGGCAGAAAATGCTGTGCATCCCTACCTTCTCTCCTCCCCGCTAGGCCTGGCTGCACACTCCGGTCTGTGTACCCTCTGATCCTCGCTGCTCTCCCCCATCTGTGTTGGCAGCAGGGATTGGAGGGGACACAGAGCTCATCCATCTGCTGGTGCCCAGCGGGGAGTAGAGAAGCTGTCGGTAGGCAGAGTAGCGTGGTGCAGGGAGGAGAGAGCTGTCGGGTGGCCGAGTGGGGTGGTACAGGAGGAGAGCTAGGATTATGTGACAGGCGGAGCAGTCAGGATGGAGAGCGGAGCAAAAACTCTCTGCAGTCATTACTGATTGCTGAGTGTTTGTGAATAACTGAGGAATGTCCCCGGTTATGAATGAACCGGAAGTGCTATACATCACTTCCTGTTCATTCATGATTGTGGACATAGTAAATATTTTACTATCTGCTTACTTTATAAATGAACAGGAAGCAGCTCAGTACAGAGGGTTCCTGTCCATTCATTGGCGGGTTTAAGTAATTATTAACTCTCTCCAGATTGTGAATGAACAGGAACCCTCTGTACTGAGAGCTTCTTGTTCATTGAGTGCTGGGGCTGCAGAAAAAGACTGTCCTCAATCTATTTTTCTATTTTAAAAGGAAAATAGGGGACTGTTTAGACCCCTAATATTTCCCCAAAGTCCCCGACAGTAAAGATAAAAAAATAATATTTTTTAAATTTTAAAAAGGTTGAAAAAAAGGTTACTTTCAGTTTTGGTTTGACAAATTTTACAATTTTTTTGGTTTTCGGACAAAAATAAATTTTGGTGCATCCCTACTTTTAAAGGTGTCCGCTGTGGAAGATTCCTGGAAAGGGAATTGCTGGTGAGTCTAATTCAATATTTTTCTTATGTGCCCTAGAATTCTCCAAAGAAGACATGGCAAAGAGCTTACTGCACATGATCAGCAATGACATTGGCCAGTTGGCGTGTCTGTATGCCAAACAGCACAACCTATCTCAGGTGTATTTCGGAGGCTTCTTCATTCGAGGTCATCCTGTCACAATGCACACCATCACCTACAGTATCAACTTCTTCTCTAAGGTGGGACTTGCACTATAATGGTCTCTATAGAGAAATACATATTTTAGGCTGCATCACTGATTTATCACTGTGATGTGACTGATGTGAACATCACTTGCCACAATTGGCATTGTCAGGGTGAATTCTTTTCCATGAGTGATAGAAGCACTTGCCATTATTCACAATCTCCTGGAAGTCTTTAAAACTGAACTTGAGACAGATAGAAATAACACACATGAATACAGTGCTGCATTTTTTGTTATAGAAATTTTGTGTTATAATTTTGTTCACAAACTGTGAAAAAATTAACTTACCCCGGCACCTATAGCATGTCTGAAGTCCCCTCCAGCCCGTGTAGAGGATGTACTGTACACCAGACTTCCCAACCCCGCACTTTGGAATGCTCATAACCCTCCAAAATGGTGAGTGCTCATTGGTCACATGACCACGCTGACCATTAAGAACTGGTCCCTGGCTGAAAGGCACTTCTCATTGGTCAGCGTGGTCAAGCAACTGTGCTGACCAATGTTCACTCGCCATTTGCAAGTGTTCTACGCATTCCATAGTGTGGGGCTGACAAGTCTGGTCTACAGTTCACTACACCAGCTAAGGGGGACTTCAGACGTGTATGGGGCCAGTGGGTAAGCTCACTTTCTCACAAATTGTGAAAAAATTAACTTGCCCTTTTAAATGTGTATTTTTAAAGCAGCTATTGCTAGTATCTAAATTTTATTTGGCAAGAGCAATAGGCTCTTGCTATACTCTATACATCAGCACCCAGAATGGAAGTGGTAGGAGCAGGCCTGGGAGCCTGTCGGGTGTGCTGAATGCTAATGTGCTAACGAAGAACATGCTGATATGAGGATGTTGAAAGGAGGAGAAAGAGTGAGCAGAAAGATGACCTCATTGGACGTCTGTTGCTCTTTCACTGTCCAGCAGGCTGGGGTAGAGAAAATGTCATGTATCCCTCCTACAGTCTATAACTGTAGCAGAAGAAGTGGTGTCATCGACCATGGCTGTGCTGTGTAAATCTCATGACTAGATGGACAAAAATAAAAATACTTTAGCAGGTAAAATGCAAAATGGGTACAAATTGCTACCCAGTAGCTGAGAGCCAAGTTATAATTAAGGAGCCATAGCATATTTGTCTCACTTTTCCTAGCAATTATTGACTAGAGTTCACCATGTGCACACTGCTTTTTGTACATCTGAGTTTTGAGTTACATTGTGGCGGGACCCAACAGTTTTGGGGTCCGTAAGAATTTTTTAAAAACCTATTATGAAGGTTCAGGAGACGCCTGCCCATCTATCTGTGCATGGCGGGAGGGCAAATATTGGTTGCAACTGTGTTATGTGCAATGGCTAGATGCCTGGAACACAGAATTGAGGCATTGGGACATTTCTAAACGCATATAGTGTAATGATTTTAAATGGTATACTTCACACTGTGCGTTTGCCGGCATTTAGATGCATTCAGGTTGCTTACATTTCAGAGAAAAAAAAAATCTGTGCTTCCAGGGGCAGATTAGATCACCCGCACACATCTAAACTCATGTAAATGTAGGTACCCTTAAAACTAATGCTGGAGACTAGTGTGTATGCAGCCTGTGGCTGAGGGCAGACGGGCAACTCTTTTGCTAGCGATCTGGCCGCTGGCGAATTGTTGAACTTGCCAACGGTAGGATCGCCAAGAGGCAGCGTGTTTGTCCCTATAGAATCCTTCTTCCCATAGCTTAGGCAGTGAGATGTCATTCCATTGGGATTCAGCAGCTTTCAGGAAAGCAAAAGAGCAACATCTTGCTGCATCTGACTACAAAGGGACCTATTCCATAGGAACAGACTGCTGTGAGGAGTATACTATATATGGAGCAGAGAGATGGCTGTGATGAGTGTATATCGTTTTTTTGGAATTGGAATCCGGTTAATTTAGGAGTTTGCCCTTTTCTCCTTTTACTGATACCTCTGAATGGGACAGAAGCTACAGAATGTCTGCTAAATACACAACCAGCCTAGTCGGGGAATATGGTTCCACCTAGTGGTGCCGGACCAGGTCTGTAATCTGTGTATAGACAAATACAATTCAGTATATAGACCGTATATATACACAAATGTACTTCAGTGTTTAGACGGTGTATAGATAAATGCAATTCAGTAATATAGACATTATACATAGACAAATGCTATTCAGTATATAGACACACAATGCGGAATTGTGTGTTATACAGACCCATATATATATATATATATGCATTCATCTATACAGATATATATATATATATACTTCAGACGGTGTATGGATGAATGCAATTTAGTAATATAGACAGTACATATAGAAAAATGTACTTCAGTATATAGACAGTAGATATAGACAAATGTACTTCAGATGGTGTATAGATAAATGCAATTTAGTAATATAGACAAATAGGTTTCAGCTGTATATGTATAGGGGGAAATGCATTTATTTTAGTGTCACGGCATGCATCAAGGCTGAGGACTCTTGGGAGAAGTACTGAGACAGGGTGCTGTGATGTTTTCAGAAAGCTATGTACAGCACCGGGCTGGCCTCTCCCTCCAGCCATGATTTTCTTGATTTTTTTTCATTGCCAGTTTAGTGGGATTTCTCTTCTTTACGGCTCTCTCTGACACCAATCTAGTGAAAAGGTGGAAGTGAAACAGGTTCCTAAGCAGGAACACAGCGCAATAAGGCTGGGTTGACACCTAGACAGCACTGTTTTTGTGCGTTTATATGCGCGATAGCATGCGGTTATTTGCACATTTGTATGCACGGTTTAACGTGCATACATGAACACGTGCGTTTTTATAGCTCATAAACCATTGTGGGCAATGGAAAAACGCACGTATAAATGCGCAAAAACGCTCACGAAAATGTACAACATGCTTCTGTTGTGCGTTTTTGGGCATTTCCAATTAGGTATATGGGGCAAAAAAGCGCTTTGATCTGCCCAAAGAAGCTCCTGTACCTTTTCGGCGTTTTGCGTTATTCTGCTGGACGTTTTTCTGCTCAGGTGTGAACCAGGGCCATTGAAAATCATGGGATTTCTTGTGTTGGGCAGTTAAAAGCACTTTTCGTACTGCTGAAAAAATCCTAGGTGTGAACCAGGCCTAAGAACCTTGCTGCTGACACTTCTCCAACATGGGCTTTTCTACAGTATAAATACAATATTTAAGTGTTTTTTCCTCATTTTGTTTCTTTATGGTATCTATATGGGAGCTTTCTAGTTTGTTACAACTGGGATGTGTCTGAATTTATATCTATGCACCTAACCCTTTCCATGATGAAATCTGTAATTTGAGGCCAGCCCCAGGAATGTTGCAATGCAGAAACAAATCTGTGCAATTTCTGGTAAACCGCCGGTTGTGTGTTGGCTCCTTGGTGAATTGTGAAATCTCTTCACTTTGCTTTTTCTTATTGCTTCACTTACATCTTCATGTAGATAGCTCATGCTGGCATTTAAAGGAGAACTATGGGGTTAAGGCTTTTCCCCATATATCTCCTTAGGGTAACGGGAGGACACAAACTAGCGTCCTCTCGTCACCCTAGGCTCAGTATACCACGAGCTGTAGCTCGCGGTATACTGAGACGCCGCAGTATACCGCGAGCTGCTGGTTAAAGTATGCCGGGATCCGCCCAGCTGCGTGACTGACAGCTGGCTCTGCCTATCTAGAGGCAGAGCCAGATGTACCCGCCCCTTCCACCGGCCGTTCCGCCAGCAGGGGAATCCAGCCAGCAGAGAGGCGTTACAGGATCGAGTGGTGAGCGAACGCCGGTTATGTGTTCGCTCACCTCCCGATCTACTGAGCCGACCTGTGACAGTCTCATTGTCACAGGTCGGCTAGAACTATGGGGTGAGTGAAAAGCACTCACCTCATAGTTCTCCTTTTAACTAGAATGTTAGTTGCTAAATGTTGGGTAGATGTAACAGGATGCATTTCCCTTTTCTGCTTTAAGGGAGGAAGAAAGATACTTGCATCAGTGCTGCCCTTCCTTTGCACTATAATTTCCTGTGTGAAGATAAATGCTATTTCTGTAGCTGGTTTACAGACACATGAGAGACACGTGCTGACTCTATGGCTTCAGTACTTTGAGTGGCATGGAACAAGGACTTCTGACTTATATGTATATAAACAAACTCCTAACAGAGCAAAGGGGTCCCCAGCACACTTTCAAGCTAGCCAGCAGGTAACAAAGAAACTAATCTGTTTCAACTAATCGGGTTTAAACAGAGATTTTAGTTTCATACGTTTTCCTAACTATGGGACATATACAGTATAATGAGGCTCAAACAGACAGAAAGTTCATGTGGAGGAAGCCATGTCCTCAAAGGTACAGCAGCCCAGACATCACTTTTACAAGACAGCCGAAGACTTCAGTGTGCATCTACACCAAATCCACAAAGGGAACAATGGCAGCCATTCTGATTTGTTTGAAGTTTGCAACCAGGGTAAGGTTCATATGGGCAGATCAATATACAAAACAGTTCAAAGGGGTCCCTAGAACACTTTCAAGCTAGCCAGCAGATTTCCATGTAAAAATAAATTGTTGAAACACAGCATCTATGTGCGCTACTCATTTCATTGCCTAAATGCCAACTTTGCAAGCCAGACCAGTGTCCGCGGTTTTTATGGGATCTCCTGAGATCCTAATCAGATGGGGGATTCTCTGCAGCGTTCCTGCTTTTGGCTTCAGTTCAGGGAATGTTTAGGAGAGATTTTACTGGTGTTTTGCAGCATTCCATTTAATAATCTATTTGTTGTCATGAAGCATGCAGCTGAAGGTAATGGCACACACACAGGTGGGCAGAAACACCCATACTACCAGTCAAACAGAATCGTCGGGAATGATGGCAGGGAGATATTACTATTGCAGTATCTAAGTCAGGGCTAGCCAAACTCCGGCCCTCCAGCTGTGGTGGAACTACAAATCCCATGAGGCATTGCAAGATTCTCACAGCCACAGACATGACTCCCGGAGAGAGATGCATCATGGGATTTGTAGTACCACCACAGCTGGAGGGCCTGAGTTTGGCTATCCCTGATCTAAGGCATACAGGAAGCTGGGAACTTATCAGGCTCCACCTAATACAATAACTTTAGACACATTTTCACAATTGCAGTTCTGTGACTTGCGTGTTCAATTTTCAATCTTTACACTGCTGCAGTTTGCAAATTCAACTACTATTGTTTTTTATTATAGGGGGAAGTCCAGGCACTTTTTCTCAGGCATGAAGGATACCTTGGTGCAATTGGGGCATTTCTGAAAGGAGCTGAGCAAGACAGTGAGTATAGAAAAAGCATACCTTTTAGAAATGTCTGGGGTTGTGTTTAAAGACCATACTGGAATGGACCTTTTTTGTATGAACCTAATTCCTCCCTTTTTAATTTGTTGTTATAATAGCTCAGTTACACCTCCTCAGAGATGTATGTCAGCTGTAATTATTTGGACGTATTCTCTCAATTTATGGCCCAGTGTTGAGCTTTAAGGTCCTCATGAAAGCTAACTTGTCACCAACCTGAGGTCAGGGCAGATAACTGACTCCCACTAGGATGCTGGAGGAGAGTAAAACTGTCCAATACCTTTTTTGTGTACGTTTTAAGTAATTCGAATAGTAATACAAGGAAGCTGGACGCACTCCGATGATGCTAACTGTAGTAAAACTTTATTATTCCAAACATCTCATACGGGACGTCCACCCAGACACCTTCTTATGGGCTTAGTTTTGGAGAATGTTCTCTACAACTAAGCCCTTGCCAGGCGAAATGCATCAGAGATTGTGTCTGGGCGGTAGTTCTGTATGTGATGTCCAGAATAAGGGAGTTTTTCTATGGCTGGTATCATCGGAGTGAGGCTGGCTTTCTTGTTATACAGAAGCTGGGAGCGAGGATGAGCTGTATTCAGCAGACAATTGGTCCCACAGATGTGGGCAGATTGTATACCTGAAGTGGTGCCTTCTTCCTTCCATGGCTTTGTACTCTTAATAGCCCCTTGCCACATGATTTTTTTTTTTTTATCCTCACTGTGTTCATTCAGGGGTTTACACAAAGAAAACAATCCAGCTCTGACAATAGAATATAGGTAAATAATCAAAGGTCAAGTCCTGCCTGTAAAGTATGGCTACACTAACAACTCACTGGTGGCCATTCCGATCACTACAAAATGTACAATTGCTCATTGGAAAACCAGTGAACATTCATATTTTAAGGAGCAGTGATTTGTGGTGTACAACAATCAAGAATCCTCATTTGGCCTAGAGTTGGCAGAGTATTGCAAGCCTATTTCTGATCAGGTATATGGCTTCCCCCACTCCAAAAGGAATCCGTGTGCACACCGCAAAGTTTGTTGGAAAACACTTTACTGCAACTTGCACAGCATCACAAGGTCCCACCTTCAGGCCACCCTTCTCTGATGCGATTCACCCAATCATATACTATATCGTAGTATGGCTTACTGTGCTCCGTTTTATGCTATTATCACTTGTATGAAATTTTCTGTAAATTAAAGTGTATGTCAGGGCAAAAAAAAAAAAGCATCTGCAATACATGCACACTTCCCTATTTTTTTTATTCTTACCGAGACCCTTACAAGTACAGAAAAATACCTGTTGGTCTGCCAGAAATGCACTCAGCTCTTAAAGTGACATTAAACCCTCAGTTTTTTTTAACATAAACCAATACTGTAATGTGTGCCTTACTGTAATCCATGGTTGTTTCCCTTCTCTTTGCTGCTCTTTTAAATCTGTATCTCTTCTCATGCTTGGGGAGAACTTCCCTTTGCAGCTGAGTGCCTCTTCCTGTAGTGCTGGCTCAGGTTGTGAACCTGCACACAGACACCATGTATCCATTCCAGAGACAAGGCAGTCTGCTGCAAAACAGAATTTCTGCCCAGCATGAGAACAGATATGGATTTAAAAGGAAAAGCAGCAAAGAGAAGGGAAACAACCATGGATTACAGTAAGGCACACATTACAGTATTGTTTTATGTTAAAAAATCTGAGGGTTTAATGCCACTTTAAGTCTTGGTCACGACACTATCGCAAGGAGTTTGCATATACTCCCTGTGCTTGCCTGGGTTTGCATGAGTACTCAGGTCTTTGGAATGTGGGAGGAAACCAAACTGGAAGGTTAATTGGCTTCTGTCTAAATTGGCCCTGTATGCGTGTGCAATAGGGAGTTTAGACTGTAAGCTCATTGAGGGCAGGGACTGATGTTAATGTACAACTATGTACATCGACGCGTAAATTGTCTGCACAATATAAAGACCTGTAATAATAAATGGGTCCTGTTGTGGGCTGACAGCACACAACGTTTTGTAAACTGAGTAGTGTCAGCCCTGCCTTGTTGTCTTTTGTTAATCTAGTCAAACCCTCCCCCTATGCTATTCTCCGCAGCATAGAAGCTAATTGTTCTGTGTTCCAAGACAAGAATTGGGAGGGCTAATTTATACTCCTTGAGACAACACTGGAAGTGTGCAGAGGACAGCTCTAAATTTCTGACATGATCAACAGGTCTGTTACGTTATCGAACAGATAACAGAACACTGCTATTTGGTATATTTAACAGCCCAAAGGTAGCAAGCAAAAGTGAATTGCTTGTTTTTCCATACACTTTTTAATAGTCGCCTTGGTGTTGTAGTGTTTACTAGTGAGCAAGTCAAATGACAGGCTTTCTTTTTATTGTGTACAACTAGATCCTAATATGTACAGCTGGGGAGAAAATTATGCTGGAAGTTCCGGGCTTATGAGCACGTCACCAGATGTCTACCCCATGCAGCGATCCCGGAGTGGGACGGTAAGTCTGGTTAATGATCGCAGTAGACAGACCTGATACTTTAACCTTTAAAAACAATACACAGATAAGGACCTCTGACTTTCCTTCCAAGTTGGTGAGAAGAAATTCCACCTTGTGATAAATAATAAATGTCCACTTCATAAAAAAATAAATAAAATGAGCCAGTAAAGCATTGCAACACCGGTTAGTGGACCGTGGGTGCAGTGTTCTGGCTCCTGCAGACTCTTCTTCCTCTCCTTATCCGTACTGTCAACGCATTCCATTGAGAACTACAAGTCCCTCTGCCATGGTGGGTTTCTCCATTCACAGATCCCTTGACAGCAGAAATGCATTATGAAATTACTTAATTTCCTCCTATGTAGCCTCGCATGTTCTACCTTATTTATTTTTTTTGGTAACTGCTAATGCACACTGTATTCATAGTCATTTCATAGCATTTATTTTCTGCACATTCTTACTTTACTTTTTGTGTTTTTTACTCTTTCCTTTCATCACTCTTAACATCAGTTTTCAGTAAGTAATTTGACATGTTATGCTTGTAGAATTGCATTTTGTGTCGCTGTTTTATTCACAGTGGAAGTCAATTGCTGGTCAGTGTGGCAGCCTGTTCTATATTGTACACACAGCTTCTCCTAATAGTGGAAGCAAGCATTTTATATAACGTGATATGTAGTTTTGAATGTTGGAAAATCCCCAAAAGTATGAAGCACAGTGAACTGAGTTTGGGGATCCCTGACTTGTACCATTTCTTTCTATGATTACTTTGAGCCACACCTCAAAATTGTTGTTCTTCTTAAGCCCTAAAAGAGGCCATTAAAAAAATATTTAGTATTTGACATGTAATGTGCATGTACACATGTGAAAAAAATTTTGTTGGTTCTATAGACTGCGTTCTTAACCCCACTGCTTTTGTGTTTGCTGCCAAATGATTCTTTCATAGACTACGCATTGAAAACAAAACTGTCGGCTACCCACAGTAACTACTCAGAAATGTTAAGGAATAATACAGTATGGAATGGATAGCACAGACAGTTCTTTGTTTTATTTATAACATTCATTGTTCGCTATGCTCTCGCCAGATTTTAATGCTGTTTTAATATATAGACTTTATTGTGCTCTGCAGTTTGACATGTTGGAGATGGACCGGCTGGAGCGACAACTTGTAAACCTTCCTCTGCTCTTTGATCCATCTTCTTATGTTCCTGATACGGTGGACCTTACAGAAGATGCAATGGCACGGGAGTATTGGCTCACCTGCTTTGAAGATGCTTTGGATGGAGTGAGTGTATATACTTGTGCCTAAAGTTCCAAAAAAAACACTGCATTTTGTGAAACGTGAACTACAGTTACATTTGTAAAATATATTTTTCAACATTATAGCCTAATTTGTAACTTCTTTTTCACAAAATTGACACGACGGGACAATTTTATAACCGCTGTCTGCTCTCCGCAGGACAGCACAGTAATTACTCCACACTGCGTCTGCATTCTATATTTCATTCATAAAGTGCTGGGTGTGGAGCCTGTGGTGTCCTTCCATGGGTTCTCTGTCTTTGCATTGCGGGATAGGGCAAGAACTGTCACATGACCTGTTAAACTCAGAAATTGTCCTCCGGGCAATTTTTTTTTCTCCCTTCAGCCTGTCAAATTAATTGGGACTTGCTTACTTGAAGCAAACAAAGCGAACATTTGTTGTGTTAAATTTGCCAGAGAGTATTATTTTTTTTAATCCATGGTATGGCCATACTGAAGCTTTATAAAGTGGCCCCTAATTGTTTTAGGATTTATACAGCATGTGTCCATCTATATAAATTACAACTCTGACCAATTTCTTTTTCAATAGCTGCAGTTTGCTGCCATCATGTGGAGGTTTTGCTAATGACATCTGCTTCTTTCCCTTTTTTTTCCTTCTTTAACTGTATGAAAACTGTAGTTGAGCAGTGTATGAAACCTGGTAGATAATTTTTTAGTACGAGAGACCTATAGTGACCAGCTAAAGTTCTGTACTTTGGACTTCAGTTGCATAAAAAAAAACAAAAAAAACCCTTTTAAAGCAGAACTCTGGGCAAATCAAATCTTTACCTTTGCCAAGGGGCTACCCCCACACTGCAAGGGTTAAGTGCTCCTTGGGCTCTCTAGGCAGCTATAATACCTTTGCCAAGGGGCTACCCCCACACTGCAAGGGTTAAGTGCTCCTTGGGCTCTCTAGGCAGCTATAATACCTTTGCCAAGGGGCTACCCCCACACTGCAAGGGTTAAGTGCTCCTTGGGCTCTCTAGGCAGCTATAATAAGGTCCTGTGAGTCATCATGTTCTATACAGTGTAATGGACATGAGGATGCCAGGGGAAATTCCATCCACTGGAGGAGGGGACAGGCTGTAGAGAGCAGTTTAAGAACAAGCTAGGATTGTGGTTCAGGTGCGTAGAATTTTTTTTTTTTTAGCTCCCTAGACAAAATGAGAACATAACCCTTGCAGTGTGGGGGTAGCCCTGCTGCAAGGGTTAAGATTTTATTTGCCCAGAGTTCTGCTTTAAAGGATAATGCTGTTTGCAATAAATGTCAAGCAGGGGATGTTATCCATGGTACAGCACTGATTGTTGATAGACAAGTGTCAGGGTCAGATGCCTACTTCTGACAAATAGATCCTCTGTCTAATTTTGTCTTATTTTGTCTTCTTTTTTGGATTGGGGCGTCTTGGCTCCTTTGTCGAGTTTTGTTACTGATTTTTATTTTTTATTACTTTACTTTTTTTTAACATATGGTGGTAAAAATTTTACTAGGGATGCACAGCTACCATTTTTTCGGTAACGAATATTAATATTTTGCTTTCGGTACTCACCGATACCGAGTACTGGTGCATGGAGCCAGCTTCCCAGGCAATCGGGAAGCTGGGCGGCATGTAATGACATGCTGCTAGTCTTCCTGATTGCCCGGGAAGCCGGCTTGATTGTGATTGGCTAGGAAACTGGCTTCCCAGCTAATCCGCATACAGCCGGCTTCCCGCCCAATCGGAAAGCAGAGCGGCGAGTAATGACCCACCTCCCAACTTTCTGATTGGCCGGGAAGCCGGCTCCATGCTGACTGTCTGTGAAGCTGGCTTTTCTTTTTTTCTTCAACAATTTGACCGGTTGTAGTGTCAAGGGTGTATAAACTGCAATCGGCTAAAGTGCATTATTTTTTTTAATGACTTCATGGCAGTGAAAGGAAAACTGGAAATAATCCTCTTTTTTTAAATCTTTCTTTGTTAACAAGGTTGCTAAACGTGCTGTTGCTAGTCAGCTGGATGCCAAAGATGCGGCGGAACGGGCAGAAAAGTTCCAGCAGAAGTACTGGAACAAAATACAGACTCTGAGGCACCAGCCCTGGTGAGTATATTGATGGTGCTTTTAAAAGGTATAGTGTGTGTGTGTGTGTGTGTGTGTGTGTGTGTGTGTGTGTGTGTGTGTAACTAAATGTAAAAACAGGTGTGTAGAAGATCCAAAGTGCACAGTTAATGCAAAATAGCTTAGGATCTCATTTATATATCCCCTACCTGTGATACTTATTACTCATAGCTTTTTTTTCTAGTCATCCACCTATCAGTATGAATGCCAGGCACTTAGCATTTTCAGGAGGATAAGCTGGCCTTTATATTTCTAATGGCAGGTTTTCTTTAATGTCACATGACATTGGAAGGAATTTTTTTCTTTTAATAATATTCTATTAGTTTTCCACAAGAATAAATAACAGATGGTAAAAGGACCCACGCAGGGGTCCATAGCATAAGGAAATATGATCGTACAAAAGTAAAGGAACCAAGCCACTCCTGGTCTCAATCAGAAAACCATTAATAAGAAGGTATGATGGTAACAGATTGCATCAAAAGAAGGTTTGCGTAACAACAACAATTGGCAATCTGCGGGAGGATGCCAAAGAATAAAGGAATCCAAAGAAATGGGCAAACTCCCCTAGACATAACGGAAGGTAGAAGAATAGAAAGTATAGGAGGCAATAAAGGAAAGGGGAAGAACAACAAAGGAGAAAAGAGAATAGGGTCCCTACAACCCCCCCCGTCCATGAAAACCCACGTACAAGTCTAATCAGGAGCAATGCGGGTTAGAAAGATTGAGGGTCGGAAGGGCGTAAGAGATCCAGGGATCCTAATTGTTGAGAAATGTAGCATTAGTGTCTCGCAGTACTCTAAACAGGTCATAGATCAGCATCGAATTCATGCAAGAGCGGACTTCCGGAAAAGGGACCCTGGGGGACTTCCACGCTCTGGCGATTGTTAGCTTCTTGGGCAAAAAGAGGTAGATTAGTAATGTCTGTTGAGAGGAGGAAAGAGCAGCAATTTTATGGTGGAGAAGAGAAGCAAGTAGATCCTTACGAACTGGGACATGAAAAAGGGAAAACACCAGGCCAAATACCCTGGACCAAAACAGGGTCAGTTTAGGGCATTTCCATGAAACATGCAGACAGTCCCCCAATTGATCACAATCCTTAAAACATCTGTTATGTTGGGATTACGTTCACTATCCGTGCCGGAACCCAGTACCACCTCATGGGGACCTTGTAGGCAGATTCAAGGATCGAGGTGTTAAATGAACACTTGGCTACCCGAGACCAGATGTTTTGCCAATCCCCCTCCTCGAGAGTAGGGGATATAGAAAAAAATTCCTCCCCAGACCTTTCCACTATCTCTTTGCCCTGGATGATGTGATTTTATAATGTATGAATGATAAAATATGAATTTGAATAATGCAGCCAGTAGTCTAGTACATTACCAGAATGCTATGGTCAGTATAAAAGTATAAAATACCTTGTTCCTTTCTCATGGACCATTTATCAAATCTCTTCCAGTGCTTACGGATCACTGACAGTCCGCAGTTTGCTAGACACTCGGGAGCACTGTTTAAATGAATTCAATTTTCCAGACCCATACTCAAAGGTGAGCCACTATTTCCGCATATATAAAATTCTCCTCCTCAGCCAGATTCCCTGTACGTAGTGGTATAGAGGTAAGTTTTACTCCTGTGGATCACAATAGTATCTGTCTGTCTGGCCTATCATTAATATAATGTGTAGTACATATTCCAGTGTGTAGCTGCACACTAAACCACAGTAACCACTTTCTTTTGGAAGCCTGAGTAAAAGCATACAAGTTGGTTATTGGCACATTCATCTCATGCTTTGTATTTTAATGGGGACATGTATCTCTGTGTCTGGACATGCACATACTGTAAGTTTGCTGTTTCATAACTATTCAAATGTTATTGAGGTAGTCTTGTCTCTGATTTTTGATTTTGGACATTTCTGATTTTGCCCAGCTCATTTCTTTTAGGCGCATTGCTTGCAGGGAGCTTTACTAATCATAGAAAGGGGTTGTACAGAACAGCAAGATGGTATAGGCCCACCCAGAAGCACAATTTGAGCCCTGATAAATCTCACTGCAGGATATCATGAGAAACTTATGTAAAGCTACAGATAAAGCCAACCATGTCAGCTTGCTTATTTCAGATCTCAACCAAACTTTCAACCCTTCAAATGGCCGGTGTCATAGCTGATCACTTATGCAGCATTGTGGCTACTGCAGTCCAAATAGTGTATAAGGTGGAACCTCCCTTGGCTGTAAGGAGTAGAAGATTGTAGATCCGCTTTAAGTAACGGATACAAAAAAATAAAGCAAGAAAAAAAAATGAATGAGTCTTTTGATGCAGGGCTAAAACACTTGTAGATTTGGTCTATTGTAATATGATAGGGGCACAGCACAACTGTGATATTGCACATGTATAGTTGCAGAAACACTGCACCAGTGATGCAGGTGTGCAGATTAGTGCGTCATTCAAGTAGCAATTTAACATTTAGTGAGGTGTAGCTGGAAGACTTGTGTAACAGCCTATTTCATACTTCACACCTCACTGCACAAACAGCCAAGCATGCTCATTTAAATATCACGTTAGCAACATTTACTGATGCCTGTGAATATGTAATGGTGTAATTAGCATTTATTTGCTTGCATGCCAACATTATTGTCAGTGTACTTGACAAGCTGAGTTCATGTTAAAAAAAATCACACTTCTAATAAATATACTGCAAGGCTTTATATCCAATCTCAAATTCTTGTCATAAGTATTGCATAGATATAATTCATTAAAGATTATTTCTTCTGTCATAAACTCTAAACATCACGATTTAAGTTAAAGCTTAATATTAAAATGGCCACCAAGAATACCCAGCTAAAGAAGACTGTAAATACTTTCCTGCTGCCTGTTCCACCAAAAGCTGCTAAAGGTAGTTCAAAAGGTTCAGTTCAAAAGGTATCGCCCGCTGCACTCGTGGTGCTTGTAATGAGTATTGGAAACGCTTACTACTTTTAGGCTACATTCACACGTGGCTATTACATTCAGCTGGGGTTCTTGCAGCAGGGATCCCAGGTATGTCTGTAAAGATGTGGCCACTGTGCTCAATCAAGTGAATGCCAATGGCTTTCTGCATGTAATTGTACATGGAATATTTACCTACAGCAACCGCATCTGTACGGACATTTCTGGGTTTCCTGCTGCAAGAATCCACAGCCTAATGAATGCGGCTTTGTGTGAGTTATGTTTTTGGTGGGTGGTGAGAAAGGTCAGAAACGCAATAAAAGTGCTCATTGACTCCAGTGCTCAGGGCAAATGCTGCAACAACTCATTATATATGATATATTATACATATTGGTATGATCATAAAGCTGGAAATAAATATCAAATCCATGACCCATATTTTGGACCATCAATATCATGGAGTGTTCAGCGCTTTAATTAAAATTATGCAATACATCACCTGTAGACTGCATCAACCAAGGTTGAAATCATATAAAAATATGGTCCATGTACTTTTACTGGGCATCTCTTTTGAATAGAAAAGATGATGGAAATTAGATGTTCTTGTGCATGTAAATATGTATGTTGGTCTATTGTATGTCTTTTGAACTCAAGGAAGGTGTGGAGAGGGTTAAAGGAACTGTGTACCTCCAATGATACTATTTCATCTTCTGTAGTGAGTGATGATTACACATCATATTTTCCTCCCTTCCTAGCTTTGAAAGGGAACCTGTCAAGTTAACAATGTCACCTGCTGTCTTTTTAAGGTGCCTGCTTCACAGCCATCATCTAGTGTACAGTATATCCTTCATTACTTGTTAGTCACTGGCCTTGAACAAGCATGTATATCCATTATCCTGAAACTTCTCTGGCTGTTCTGGGTCGGTAGTAAAGAAGGGATAAGAATGCAGCCCTAGAACAAGAATCTCAAAACAAATCATAAATGGCAAGTCACATCTTGCTTTGGATACATGTTTCAGGTCAGTGACTTCATATTAAAGCCAGAGCATAACAGGCCATTGGTAGCCTGTCCAATGACCAGCTTCCTTTTAATCTTTGAGGTAGATGTCTCCTGCAATTTACATGTATGTGCGGTCTGGTAAACTGGTGAATGTGACTATATTTCAAGAAACTCTGTATGTGCCATTTGTGCCATTTTACACCCCCATATAACTGTTATTCATATCAGCATGCTGGTAACAGTGACTTGTTGGTCCAATAGAGGCCATCAGCGTAAGAGGAGAGTGTCCGGAGAGGGTCTTGGAAAGAGCGATCCAAGCCTGGGTAAGAGCTTCTTCCTTTTTGTAAAATCTAGTCTCTCATGTTTTTCTTCCAGGTAAAGCAGAAAGAGAATGACATAGCGTTAAAATGTTATCAGAAAGTTATCAAATCTTTGGATGCATTGGGCTGGGAGGACAAACAGTTTGCTCTGGTGAAAGGACTGTTAGCAGGCAATGTCTTTGACTGGGGAGCAAAAGCAGTCTCCGAGTAGGTGTTCCATGTTTTACAACCACCATGTTTTATGTAGTTAATTTCTGCGTCCTAGTCTTGCAGTGCAGTGTCACCCTGAACTATGTGGGAGCCTTCACATGCTAGGATGCTTGCTTGCTCATTTTAGTTATTGAAACCCCTTCTTTCTTTCCCTTAGCATTGATCTTGTACCCGTTCTCTAGTAGTAAGCATAAATATATGACGGGTGGGGGGATGTATGCAGTGTTCTTGGTTCTTCCAGTAATGAAGGTTTTAGCTTCTTATTTACAGTAAATGGCATATTAACATGACCCTGTAGTAACTTTTAAAGGTAACCTTTTACTGAGAGAAACATAGACGTTGCCATTCCTAACCTCCCATTGTTGTTGCCTGGCCTCCATGCTTACTTTAATGCTTCAGTACCGAGTCACTCACCCAAAACTAGTATGCATATGTCTTCTGTCTTGTCTTTAGCTTTGTCAATCTAAATAATTGTTCCAGGTCAGTCATTAGAAAGTTTTGAAGCCAAGAGGTCAGCATCATAGCAAGTCAATTAGTAATGGAGGTCTTCATATTTCTCTCAGGAAAAGTTTACTTTAAAAGCATTAGAGTTGGTAACCGAGCACCTAGAGGTTCATGGATGTGTGCTCACATATCTTTAGCAGTGCTCCTGCACTACAGATCTGGTAATTTGATGTGCAAATAGTGATCTCAGGAACTGGTTGTGCGTAAGTCTTTTCCTGCTGCCACGTTGTTGGCCCATCAGTATGTTGGGCAGCCTCCTGCGTTAGTAGAAAGGCACTGTTAATCAGGGATGCTGGAGCTTTGTACCATGTGTGTAATCCTCAGATTGGCCATCACTGAGGTGCTTTTGGCCCTGTTAAAGTGATCACTGTGTCTCTTAAGACCTGTGTATTTCAATTAATCTATTAGAATCCCATTCTGTTCGTTCTCTGGCCACGATAGGAGGCTAGGTTGTTGTAGAATTAGTTGTGACCTGTACCATAACCGATCTTCAGGAAAGAAAAGAGAGAAGGATTTGATATCTGGTTATAGCAGTGGCTTCTCTTTCTGGTTTAATTTGTAGCTCAGCTTTGGCAAATCCCTACAACACTGTAACATTCATAGATGGAAGGATGATTTTTTTCAAAAATGGGAAGCTTGACTTGATCCCTACAAAATACACCTAAACCTTCATAGCTGGAAAAACAAGAACCTCTCATTCTACCCTCTTCATTTGCATCATATTGTGTAAAATTGCTGCATGTATTGTGTGTGGTTCTTTGGTAAAGTTCATATTGCATGGTAAGCTATAGAGTACAAAATATTGTGTGTGTATTGCTTTTGTTGTGCATTAGGTAAAAGTTACACAAATAAGTCACAGGTACAAGATTTAAGACATGGTCAAGTACAGACAGATCTATTACCATTAATAGGCAGAGTTGAGAGGTTAGCCCATTCTTAATGTGGAAGCCTTCCTCCCTTACCACCTTGACTCAGCAATGGTGTTGTGCAAGTTCCTAACCGATGATACAGAATCTCTGCACAGGAGTCTAAGGGAAATGCTCAGGTCCTGTCAGGATTGCATTGTTTCTGAGAGAGACCGTTATCAGACAGCACTCCAAGCATAAAATTCTAAAAATCTCCCTTCTGACAACTGTGGAGCCCATTCCCATTTGTGCGTTGTGGCAAAGCCCACTAAAGTACAATCGTTAATGCACATTACCACAACACATGGCAGCGCACCTGAACTATGTGTGTTGTGTTGCTATTCATTGTGAACTTTTGATTGGCACCCCACACATTGTACAGTAGAACTCGATGCACTGTAGTGCACCACAATGCATATGCCATGCTTTGTGATGTGCTGTGTTATTAAAAAAATGGTGATGTACTTTAATTCCCTGTGATGTTCACAGCCCATTTATAATGAGTGGTGTACATTAACTCCTACCATTATAGCGCCTTAAGCATTCAGTTGCTATGCATTTAATATGTACACCTTAAGTGTGAATGGGCCTTTAGCGTTTTTGTCATTCTTCTCAGTCAGACTCTGAAATACTCAGCCAAACCTATGATCTAGCTGAAATTATTTGCTGTATATGTAGAGAGCTGGGAAGAGTTAGACCCCCCTGTTGGATTTTTATCTCTGTCTGGATTGCCACCAGTGAGATTGCCCTTCACTTCCTGGCAACAGGAAGTGACGAATAATCTCTAAAAAGGACAGACAGCAGTTTTTTGTTTTACGTTAAAGTGAGGAAAGTTTAAAACCAACTTTAAGGTATTTATTGCTATCTGTGATTTCTGTCACAGTAACCCCATTTCTCATACTGGTGTCATAGATGTTCAAACTCTTCCACAATTTAATAAAAAAAAGTTTGCCCAATTGGCAATTGAAGTGTGAAAACTAAATCCATCAAAGTGCTGTGATACCGAATGACTCATAGTTCTAACTGCAACCCCGCCGCTTAATGCAGGTGTCTCCGTGCAGAAGATGGGGGAGTATATAAAAAGTTGAAGTTGACATTTACTGTATTACTGAATTGCTGTATAATGTATGTTATTTCAAAGCTGCTGAAAATTGTAACCACATGCTGTTTTGTCATGTTTTTTTCAGTGTCTTGGAGTCCGAACCAGAGTTTGGATTTGAGGAAGCGAAGACAAAATTACAAGGTTGGTTTGATGAACATAATAACATTTTTGTATCTGCTATAATCTTTCTTGAAATCCATTGGGGGGGATTGTAGAAATGCTTAGGCCGGTTTTCCTGCTGCCTTCAGGAGGTTGGGACACTGAGCAAGCAGGAATAAGGCCACTTACACAGAGAGTTGGAACCTGTGGCCCTCAATGAACTTCTAGAAAAAGTTTTTTATGGCAAGTTTATAAATCTGATTTTCATTATTCATGGAGGGACATCGGAATTGTGTAAATTAGGGATGCACCGATACTAGTATCGATATCGGTGCTGATACCGAGTATTTGGGTGTGTACTTGTACTCGCCCAAATGCTCCAATGCCTAGCCCGATACTTCTGTATCAGGAAGTCGGGCAGCGCGTCATTACACGCTGCCCAGTTTCCTGATTGGCAGAGAAGTGGCTCCACCCTCTCTCCTTACTAGGTAATTGGTATCGGCAAGTACCGAAATTTTTTTAATCAGTACTCGTACCAAAATACCGGTATCGGTGCATCCCCAGTAGAAATTCTTGGGGTGGGCAAAAGCCACTAAGCGATACAACAAAGTTTTTAAGATCATACTGCAGGAGTATCTGGAGGAATCAACACCTGAAAGGCTAGATGGAAAAAAAAAGGGAACAGATTTTACAGGCTGCATAGTACTTCACTCCCCAACACATGAATGTTCCCTTTTTACGATGAAATTCTTACTATACATATTACTCTCATGTGAAATATTAGGTTTCAAATAAGTGTGTGTAACTATAACTGTGCATAACCCCTAAACACTTCTGCTTTTCTTGTTTTTGGTCTGTTAAATATACCATTGAAAGCGTCTGTTAAATATAGCATTTGTTATATCTGTCCAGTAAGTGCAAAAAATTACCTGTTGGTCCTGTCGGAAATCCAGTGAGCTCATAAAGTTCTGTGCTCTCTGGTTCTCCTGCACTGTTATTGCTTAGCATTGCTCCCAAGAACATCAGTGAATGGAGCATCTTCTCCTGTGTTGCAAGAGGGAGTTGTTATGTAGTCCTATTGCACTTTCTGTCCAAAGGTAAATATCTGCTTCTCCATAGATACAGTAGAGTAAGCATTGTCACCTTGGGACTGGAAGTGGGTAATTGGCTGAATCATCGGGTAAAATAAAGGACAAACGCCTAAATAAAACAAAATTAGATTTACCGGTAAACTGTAATGTGTTGTATATTTGTTGTTAGGCTTAGATACAGTTTAAGGCAAAAAAGTATTGCGGTGTGGCCCAGATATTTACTTTTTAAATTGCCACAGTCCAATCAGAAATGGCTACTGGACTTATGTACTGTAACAGCCTAAAGAGCAGAGACAATGGACCCAGTGCAAATACCCACTTCAACCAATCACAATACAATAGAGAGGTCAGTGAATAAGGTTTCTGATTGGCTGCTGTTGGTTACTACACATTCATCATTATCCCGTGCCTTGAATAAACATAAAAGTAGTCCATATTTCAGTGGAATCGTTTTCAGGTTGTGTTTTATTTCCCATTTTTTCTAATAGCAAGACCATGGCTTGTGGACTCCTATTGTGACTGGATCAAAAGATTAAAGGTAACATTATTTTTCATTTACAGCTACTTGACAAAATCCATTTTTCTATTTATTGATTTGCCATGTAATCTACTTGTGAGGCCTTATCTTGAACTTGGGGGTCAATATTTTGGTGCTGAACTGATGGACATATAAAATTCTGAGTGGGGTCAGAGATGAGCAACTGAATCGATAAAAAGGCAAAGGAGGTCTGGCTTATAATGAACGGTTGCACTAGTGGGGTTTAGCTGGCTGGTTCCTGCAGCGTGTAATCTTCTTTTTCCACTTTAAGTTTTACACATTTTAAAAACTTACCTTACTATCACCAATCAAGCAATGCGATTCCCTCTTAGGTGGATGGGAGGATGAAGAAAAAAACCTGGTAAATATGGGACATCATATTGTTGATGGCTCATAGTTCCTCCAGTATTTTTCTAAATTAGTTTTTTTTTCCCTTCATATTAAAACTAAAATTGCAAAATAAAGCCTCTTCATATTCTCTTTATGTGCAGTATCCTTGCATGGTTACACTTTTCCTTGTTTTCTACTACACTTCAGATTATTTTCTACACATTTAATGACATACGGTTTCAGCCTTTGTTTTGTCTTATTTCTAGGGTCCTCCCTATAAATGTGCCTTAATATTTGTGGACAACAGTGGCATAGACATCATTCTAGGAGTGTTCCCCTTCGTACGGGAGCTGATCTCCAGAGGTACTGAGGTACAGTAATACTAACATCTTCCCTCTGTCTGTTCAGTCTCTAATACATCAGCTGAGCAATGCTTGTGTCATACTCGCTATATTTCAGAATATAAAGAGAGAAATTCCCTTATGTTGTACAATATAGGTGGTGTAGGCACTTATCTCTTGCTAATGTCTCTGTAACATGCGTGCTATATACCGTATTTTGCGGTCCATAAGATGCACCGGACCATAGGACGCAGGGAGGTCCGGCGTGCCTTATGGAGCACTCGACAGACTGTAGCTTCTGATACAGCTTCTATGACAGAAGCTGTGACAGAAGCTGCAGTTAGTGACCGCCGCTGCTCGGCTTTAATACGAGTGATCTCATTAGGTCACTCGTATTAAACGAGCAGTGGCTCCTACTACTCGCCCGGCGCCCGAAACTGCATGTCTCGGGCGTCGGGATTCGCTCCATAAGACGCAGGCACTTTTTCCCCCTCCTTTTGGGGGGAAAAAAGTGCGTCTTATGGAGCGAAAAATACGGTACTTATCACTTCTAGCAACACCTTACATAAAGAAATTACATTTTAACAAGTTGTATTTCCCGCTTAACTTTGTGACATAAATGAAGAAAAATGTGTTCAATTCATGCCTTTTACTTAATTGTATCACATGTGTTTTGTCAGGGTGTGACTGTAGGCTGTAATACCTTTTACAGGTCATCCTGGCATGTAATTCAGGACCTGCTCTGAATGATGTGACGTATAATGAGTCGCTCATCGTAGTTGAACGTATAGCAGAGATGGATTCAATCATAAAGTATGTATCCAATACAGTTGAATAAAGTTCATGTTTTTTAATTTGCACTAACAGTTCAGTTTTAAGGACAAATGTTTGGGGGTCCTCCCTCTAAGTCCAGGCAGTGCTGATACACAAAGGTTTAGCTTAATATAATTTAAGCGAAGCAAGTCTATAAAACCCTGATTTTACTAGACTTGTTGGAGCTTTATATGGTAACAATGGTGTATTTTGCTGTTTCTGAATGGATTGTGTTATCTATATGTTCCTCTCGTTTACAGTCTGTACCACAATAATTTTCTGCCTGTCCAGCATCCTACTTCACACTCCCTGGCCTGTTACTTCTGAATGTGCACTTGTACACTGTGTTTCCATGAGCAATAATGGTGCCCCCATTCCAAGCTGTGTGCACACCACAAGTAGAACCCTACTTACATTGGAAGCATTGGTGCACGTTTTGGGAGTACAGTGGAGAAAATGTGGAGCAGTTTGACACTGGGCAGTGTAAGGTACAATTATGTCTAATAGTGAAAAGGGTGAAGGGAGATGGAGGGACACTGAGTGCACTTAACTGGCTAGCATTTGAATGTACACAAGGAACAGGTGTTTTTGGGGAATGTGTTTTCCTTGACAGTGTCTGAGGCTGTATTACTCCACAGGTACAGATATCACTGAGATTTTTTTTTTAATTTTTACATTGCTTAAGATTTTTTACATTCTTTACTATAGGGCCAGACAAATCCCAGGACCCAGGTAGCTAATACTCCTTAAAAGTTACAGCTGGCACATAACGTTTGAGGATAATGGAGCTGGCTCTTTAACAAAAAAATAAAAAAATAATAATCTTGTTGATTCCTGGATTGGACAGGCAGGCTGGTTCATGAATTCCATATTAATTGGCCCATAGTCTGGGTACAAGTGCTTTTTAAATCCTTCTCTCAGCACCTTAGCTCTCCGGAATCCCCCTTCCAGCAATAACTTGGCAGCCTTCTATTCCTCCAATTTCTAATATCTAGGAGCAGTTGCTCTGGTAGGGTGAGCAGAGCTGCTGAGAGGACTGCTGTGAACTTTGAGGATTGATTGCTCCAGAATGTCTTTAGCTACAGAGGTCATTGAGGGGCTGTTTTAAAATCTCATGTACTGCTTGGTAAGAATGTGTACATTGACTGTCCATAGCCTGGCCACAAATTCACTTTAAAACAAGTAAGCAGTGACTGCCTCCTGTCTTTTTAAAAGATTAGGCAGATGTAGATTTTAACATATTTTACAATTTACAGAAACTGAAATCTACTGTAAATTTTTTCTTTTTTAGACTAAAAATTTATAAAATGAATTTCATTCCATCTCATAAACTACACGTTTTTTATTTTGTCCTTTTACTAATTTTACAGTATGATTTAAGCATTGGTTTGTTTTATTCAAGGTCTGCTCTTCAGAATGAGAAATTAATTCTGGTACAGACAGGTTCCAGTTCTCCATGCCTCGATCTTAGGTGAGTTTTGCTGTACCTCCTTGTGTCAGTGTCTTATCTAGGAAGAATAAGACCCTTCTTCGTACCTCATGCCCCTATGAATAGATACATTATAAACTTTGGTGTTTTTTGGGGGTTTGTGTGTGTGGGTGCACATCTAATATAATATAATCTGTGTCGCAAAATTTAGAGGATTATTCCACCCAAAACTGTTATTTAATTTTGGATAAATGTGACCGTTTGTCACCCTGAGGCTTCCACTTGGGATCTCCAGTGATGAGATCACTACAAGTTGCAAGCTCTGCCCACCTATCTAGGCTATTATAAGAGACATGCTGCCAATGAACATGCTCACTTCAAAGGGATGGAAAGAGTCACCGGATTTATCCTCGCCACCGTTCATTTATCCTCGTCACCGTTCATATTTAATTTATCTGCGAATTGACCCTTTAAACAGCACGACTGCTTTTTTAAATCCTATTTTGGATGAACTTATCCTCTTTGCAGTTCTCAATATGTTCATGGTACAGCCGTCTACATGCTCCTTCTTTGTTTAACCTGGATTACATGCCGTGGCTGTGTAACAAACACACAACCCTATTGATTGGATATAATCCTTTTTCTGAAACGGCATTCATTTCTCCTTACAGCCGCTTAGACAAAGGCCTGGCCATGCTGGTGAAGGAGAGAAACACAGACCTGGTCATTATCGAAGGCATGGGCCGAGCGATCCACACCAACTACTACGCCGTGCTTCAGTGTGAGAGTCTGAAGTTGGCCGTCATTAAGAACTCCTGGCTGGCGGAAAGACTGGGGGGCAAAATCTTTAGCGTTGTATTCAAATATGAGACTCCACCCAAGTGAGGCCACTACTGCACCACTGCTCTCCATTCCTCAGCACTAGTTTTATTCTTCCGTTGTAAAGAATGTATTTTTATTACAGGGATGGGGGGTAACAATTGCTGTATTTATATTGTGCTTTTGTGCTGAACTGAAAACGGACAATATGCATCGATATAAATAAATTTAAATTATATATTACATATTTCTTTGCGTTATGTTTTACTTCATTTTAACCCTTTTGTCTCCAGGGTTCATTGAAACGTAGATGCTTAGCCCAAATTTATCAGTGTCAGTATGTGTTGGTTAACTTTAACTCTAAGCTCTAACTTGCCTACCTGCAATATTCATTTTTTATTTTTTTGTGACAAAACTTATTTGGTAAACGATCCCAGAAGCGCTTCTGAATTTTCACCCTCGTGTGTCAATGGATAATGTGTTTTTTGTTTGGATAAGATGAAGATGACTTATTATTATGAATAATATTATTATATTACAGGATTTATGTAGTGCCAACCGTTTGCACAGTGCTTTACAACATATTGGGAAACAGTACAATTACAATAAAATACCATACAAATGGATCAGAAGGACCCTGGTCGTGAGAGCTTTCGATCTACAAGGAGGGGCAAGTGATAGAGAAGGTAATTAGAACCTGTGTCAGGCTTTACTGTTGAAAACAAAAGAGAACAAAGCGCCACCTCCGTGTGTAAAATTATTTAAGATAAATAAAACAAGGGATAAATGATGATTCTGATGAAGGGGGCTTGCCCCTGAAACGCGTCAATCTTGGCTGACTGCGGCCGGTGATTTGACCGGAGGCAACCGCGTTATATCGTAGGGGGCGATACCATGTTGGGTTAACAGACAGTGTGGCCTCTTGTTTGTTGTTAAAGCCTGATGAAAACGTTTGCTTGTGAGTACATATAGCCCTTGTTTTATTTATCTTAAACGATTTTACACACCTGTGGCGCTCTGTTTCCTTTTTGTTTTCTATGTTCATGGTGGAAGCCCCAGAGCCTTGGATGAGCAGCCCCTCAAGTCTGCGTGATAAACTGTTGAAAACTTTGAGTATGCAACAGCAAGTGGATCGTTCAGCTGGCAGCCAGTAGCGCCAAGAGTTAAAGAAAACTTTTTGTCTCAGGCTTTACTGTTGCCTAGGGCTCTGAGAGGGAGATTTCTTAAACGGCAGCACGGACCGAAGTAAAAATGCTTTTATAAAAAAATGGTTTAAGTAGAGGGATGCTAGAACAGATTTTTGTCCTTATTGCAGATTTTCCCTCACTTCCTGTCTGGAAATGGGTTGTCCCCAGAACAGTGGGGGAATGGAGCACCAGGTAGCAGTAAATCCTGACAGATGTTCTAATCCTTCCTCCTCCATTCTATCCAAAACTAAAAAAGAAAAAGCTTTGGCTACATATTCCTGTCAATGTTGTCCCCTAAAAGGTGTTTAATTTCCATATGCAAGCAATCTTGAATTTTCTAACCTACTCTGGGAAGATCAGAGGTGCAATCTGATCTTTCTATGCTACCCAATCAGCTGCAGGCAGGGAATTCCTCCACCCTGAGCTTGACGCAACCAAAGGGGTGGTGTACCATGATATCATTATCTTTTATATGGCTATTTTTGGTAAATTACATTTACCTAATATGGCTTTATTGACAAAGTAAAGCACATCAATCTTTTTTTTTTACATGCGGGGCGGAGAAAGACTGGATTGCAGCTGATTGGGTTGAATTGCCCATAGCAGTTGCTTGTTCGGAGGTGCTCAGGTACAGACCAGGTTCGGTCCAGACCTGAGCTCATCCCTATTAAACAGAAGTGATCAATTGAGTCCAAATTGCAGTGTTTGTTTTGTATTTAAAGACCTTTTTGTCAAAAAGATAAAACACTGACTTTGTTGTAATCCATGTTTATTAAAGTAGGAATCCTCAGTACAGCCATTTAATACAGGTTAGAAAACCTTGTGAATGAGTACATGAGCTTTTTGTTACATCCGTTATAGAACATTTATTCATAGATTGGAAACAAACACACAGCACAGTCACAGTTCTTAAACAGAATCACAAGTCAATTTTCTCATAACTGTCTGGATAGAGTAAAACAATACAAAATATTTAGCTCTAACATTAGTAGCTGCCTTTATCTTGCATACTGTATGAAATATTAAACTTGTGGACGATACACGTACCTAAACAGCTGACATCTGTGAACGTGTGCCACATCGGATTTTCATTGTCACATTACTAGTGTGTTCTAAAATCGGGACAGTGACCTTGGCAGAAATAGGCAAATGTATTGTACGTCTGTGGCATTATGAAGGCACATTTGATACTCTGTAGGTGAAACATGAGTCTTCGTGTGCCAATTCATTGACACACAATTATTAATTCAAACTCTGAAGATTTTTGTATGTTTAATGGAATGTGTGTATATGTATAATTATTTTTCCCACTATAGTGTATAGACAAAAAGCTTTTATAAGTATTTTGTCAGGTAAATGTAAAATGTTATACATTAATATTTTTCCATTGTCCGTTCACCTGCTGGTAATTTCAGCTGCTTTTATATGTTGACTTTGCGAACCTTAAGGGCTAGTTCACGCCAGCCCCAGTGCGTTCTGGTCAGAAAAAAATGCTGCATGCACTATTTCTGACTGCAACGCACGGCCACACCCCCTCCCACCCCAAAACAAAGTGAGCCAGCCGGGATGCAATCCAGTGCGTTCCAGCACCCAATTGGGCCGGAATGCACTGGAACTGGTGTGAACTAGCACTTACTGCTTTGCTGAATCGCCAAATCCACACACAGCTGCATCAAGTCAAATTAATGATTCACACCCTATTTTTCCTGCTCTCAACAGCTCTGTTTGGAGTTTTAACTAGAAGAAGAAAAGGGTGAAGCTACTGCTTCACATTTCCTGTCATGGATGCACCTGTGTTTAATGCTTGATGTGTGTAATAAAGAATTGCTGATGTTTTAATTCACCAAACTAAATACAATCTAAAATACTTGGTCAGCTAGAGATGTCCCTTCATTGGCATGTTCACCTAATATAACATTGCCCAAATGAAAAAAACAAAAAAAAAGAAATATATTATTATTATGTGAACATGTCCAAGTAATGTAAATTTGAATACCGTGTATTTAACATCATCTCTTATTGGGTTTTTGATTTTCCAGCATGTAAGGCTGGCCTTTCACCTATCAATTTTTTTCGTTCAACCCGCGGGATGAATGAAAAAAATTGACCCGATTTCTCCATTAATACAAACGGCGTGTCAATCAAGGAATCCCGCTGTTTGCATTGTATTCTGATGGGTGTCGCCTGCACCTTTTTATAGGATACCCAATCAGAGCGGGCAGCTCATTGGCTGCCGGCTCTGATCGATCAAAAATTTTCCATCCAATCAGCTGATCGAGGAATGTCCTCCTGGAAGGAAGCCGACAGCCCCACATACTGTGCGAATTTCAGCCGGTACATAAATAACCGTCTGAAATTCGACCAGTGTTTGGGGACCTTAAAACAATCTCTAGTCTCCATCTTATATCATTCCCTTTTTTCCATAAGAAAAAGAAACAATGCTATAACACTGGCAGTGAGTGTCCTGAGCCATTGCAAGTCGAACTGTTTTTCCTGCAAAGACCCCTTGTGTATGAATACCCAAAAGAAGCAAGCCCGCCCTTGGTTTGATTTTAGGCTGTACCTCCAAAAAAATAATTGGTAAATTTGTGCTACATATATTACAGGTGCTAAAAAAAAAAAAAAAAAAAAAAAAAAAAAAAAAGGGAAAAAT
>NW_017307083.1:111160-138151 GCF_000935625.1 Nanorana parkeri
GTGACATGGTGATCACATAGCTTTGTTGATTGTGGTCAGGTGGCCCTATTGTAAAACAAAGCCATTAAATCTGCAGGGGAATGCTTGCAGGAATAGCTCACTGGTGTCCCAAAAGCAGATAAGTAAATCTATTCCTTTTGTATTCAAAACCTTCTGTCACTGATTAATACTGCTCTGGTTAAAGGGCCCTGCCAATACTGTGCTGTAAATGGGCTAGATCATCACTCATGTCACCTATAGTAAATAAGTCAGGTTGGTGGTTGTTTGATGTCTAAAACTGATACAAAGGCAGAACATTTGTTACATTTACATTTTTCCTTTTAGTATTTTCAAAGTGTAAACCATTTAGTTTGTATGCTTGTAATCTTCATGTGTACACCAAGGTAAGCAGTCCGCGCTTCACGGGTCTATGCCTTAACTTCATCACAGCTGTTCGAAGTGGGTGGTTTCTGGCCCTGTTAAACCAGACATTATTGTGATGTAAACATTGTATTTACTGTAGACGAAACATGAAAATGATGCTGGACTAGAGAAACATGACACAATGAATGCTAAGGAGTCTTTCTATTATTCTGCAAAATATATATTAAGTTATGAGGTAAAGTAATACTAAACTCAGGAGTTAAATCTTAAAAATGCATTCAAGTACCTTAACTACTAACATAAATGTATCTTATTTGTGTATCACTCAGCTGTAGATCCCCAAATCATCTCTGAATTGGTGGTGATACTGTGTGTGTGTGTGTGTGTGTGTGTGTGTGTGTGTGTGTGTTGTGAAAGAGCCACTGCTCCCATGATGGACTAGAATCTCAATACAAATGACTAAACTTAACATGAGATTGTAGTCCATCACAGGAGTGAGCTTGGAGTGGTGACTACTTTACAACAGGGACCATGGGTAACAAAAGTAGCCCCCCGCACTGCAAGGGTTACCTACTCCGTTTTTTCTAGGTTGAAGAAAAAAAAGGATATATATTATATCTATACACACACCCTTTTTTTTTTTCCAACATAGACAAAAACGAGTAGTCAACGCTTGCAGTGCGGGGGTAGCCTCAATGCAACAGTTAATACAATGTGTGCCTGAAATGAAGTTCTGCTTTAAAAGCTTCAACAAAGCTGGTCATACATACTGCTCGTACACAAGAGCTGGAAGCAGAGTAGGTAAAGTTCACTGCTGAAGACCCAATGATGTGTGAATAGCCAGTAGCTGGCTCAGCCCACCAGCATCCACCAAAAATGGGGCTATTAGTTCTGCATTGACTAGTCTTTTTCATAAAACAAGAAAAATTGTCTGTTTTCTTCTTCAAAAAAAAAAACCTCAAAGAACCTTTCAGAGCACCATCATTACAAATGGTAGATTCACTAGTACAGAGAGGCACCACTACAGAAAACCGATAATGATTCTTAGCTGTGGATTAACAAATCTTTTCCCTTCAGGCAGAGTTCCAAAACTATGGTTGTACCTTTTCCGGACCCTCCAGGTTTTGTGTTTTTCCAAAGCGCTGAGCGATCTCTTCTGAGAATGCAGAGCAGCAGGACTTCTGTACAATAAAAACACAATTATTTATGTATTAAAGTATATACTTTGGCATGTTTTAGTAAGATGAACTTCAAAATAAAAGGGGTTACAACACCAGATCTTCCCTAATTGCTTTCTTCTTTAGAGGCTTCACCAACTGGGATCATTTAAACTAATTCTGTCTTCACATTGTGGTATGTAGTTCTTGGAGACTGGAGTGGGGACACCTAATGGTTTATAGACTAGATGGGCAAAAACTATTAGATGCATAATAAAGGCACATTTAAAAAAAAAATAATAATTGTGATATCCATTTTGCTCTGAAAAATGTAATCTTTTGAAAGGAAACAAATTTTAAACCAGAGGCCAGCGGAAGCACCATTATCGGCGAGTACTGAAAGCAAAAGATCGGTACTCGATACCGAAAAATCGGTATCGGTGAATCCCTTATTTATTTGGGAAATTTCCTTTTACTTCCTGTCCTGTATACTCAACAATCACTGAAAGCATATCTTTCCAATATGTCATGGGAACAAGTGTCCCCATTGGAAGATGTCCCCTCGATCTCTGTTCTGATGGCAACTTAAATTTTGGATTTACCCCCCACTTACAATCCCAATGGTATTGTTGAGCAACACAATTAGAGAGTAAATCTCCCTAATGGGGACACCTGGCAGCAATGAAAACCTGACAGGGACTCTAACTCCCCACCACTCTATCCAAATGTTTAAAAAAAAAAATGCTGTTATACTTTAAATCCTTTTTATTTCCTTAACCCCATATTTTAGGATTGGTAGATCATCTTTGCTTATAAATCCCTGTAAACTACCATTCTCTCTTCGTGAAAGCCAGCAAAATAAAGACAATTGGGCAGAGCTTCGAGTCCATAGTGAATAACCCTGTAAGTGTTTAGCATTATATCCTATGATTGTGGGATGAAACCTACCCAAGAATGAGGAAACATACATAATTCATACAAATCCTCTTGCTGATTTTCTTATTAGATGTATATCTGCTGCCATGGGGCAGTGAGACAGACGGCTGCATTATACTTGAGCATATGGAAATTTCAAATACATCTGGTCATAAAAATTATTCAAACGTGTTATGGAATTGCACATACCTTCTCTTGAGCTGCATTGCTCTTTGATTTACACACAAGCTCAAGGAAGGAGACAATCAGCCCCAGAGCCAAGCCAATACCCAGGATAAGGAAGATGCCACCCAGGGTATGAGGCTGCACGGGCATCCATCCTTTCTTCTCTTGTGTAGTGCAGGTGTTTTCCCACCACTTCTGACGTAGGTACTCCAGCTTTCCAGACTCAAACAGCTCCAGAATAGCAATAGTCAGAGGCCTGATGAGTGGAGAGTCTGAAGAAACATGATAGGCTTATATAAATTACTGTACATCTTTAGTGTAACAGAAACTTCAAAGCGTACATAGCAGAGGTTCTGATCATGCTTATTCAGTCACAGTACTGACACGGTAACACTTTTTCAAAGAACCAATTGCATCATCCCAGATTGGTACAATGGGCCAAACATCACCACTGAAGCTCTAGCTCTACGGTGTTCCTTGAGTTGAGTTACTGGTGAGGAGAGTGATGGAGCTGGAGGTAGACCATGATCTGTGGAGCTTTTCACACCTTGAGCCTGAAGCAGCTGTATCACAAGCATCAAACACTAATGTCTTTTGATGATAACAGTTTATATATAATGTCCAACTAAAGCTTTTTATTTTTGGATAGACTATAGAAGGGTTAGAACCACTGTCCTTTTTACTACTCTCCGTGGTCCCTTTGGTTAGATTTCCCCTCATTTTGTTCCAGTGACAAAATGCCACCAGGACAGGAAGGGATGGGGCAGGGGGGTAACTAGAAATCACAGGGTCCCATAGCAAAATTTTGTACGGAGCCCTGTGATTTCTAGGTAAGCCCAGCTGATAACCCAAACAGCCCACCTGAGGGTGACCCTGCAGAGCCCACCATAGACTATCTATGGTGGGCTCTGCAGGGTCACCCTCAGGTGGGCAGTCAAGCCCTCTTACCTGTCTGCTCCGATCCTCTGTCAGCCGCCTCCTCCTCCACGATCGCATTTCTAAGCCCCACCTCCTCGATCACTGGGCCCCGCGCCTCTTACATCGCTGCCAACGATGGGCCCAGCCACCTTCGCTGAAGCTGCTGGTTGTCACAGAGTCAGCAGTGGCTGTGAGGAGGAACACGCCGCTGCACATGTGAATAACGGCGCATTCCTCCTCACAGCCGCCAGTGACAGCCAGCAGCCTGAGATGCCATAGCGAACCAGTTGGCCAGCACGGCCTCAGGGGGATGTCCTGGCAGGGCCCCCTTGTGCCCCGGCCCCATAGCGGCTGCCTGGGTCGCTATGGGGATTGTTACGCCATTGTGATGGGGTATCTACAAGGGAGCTTTAAAATAAACTTTTTTTTTAATAGAACTAGGGCACGCTTAAGCCTCCCTGTTGCACATTTTTTTTCTCATTCTCTGTCCATGGGGCAATGTTGTCACCAGGACAGAAAGAGAATGAAGCTCTATTAAAAAATTAGAAAGCAATTAAAAACTTTCTCCACTCTATCCAAAACTAAAATAAAGTTTTGCAGTAACACTTTAATTCATTAAAGAAAGAAAAGCTTTATTAAAGCTCAACTGGACTTTCCGTTTCAATTAGCTAAATACATTCAAAGTGCATCAAAAAGTGTACAAAGTCTTAGGGCTGGTGTAGACCTGGGCGATTCCGGGACGCCGTGCAGCCCCATTGTTTTCAATGGGGTTACATCCATGCGGCAATCGCTGAAAAAAGGTACATGCAACGCACTGCTTTTTTTCGTGTTCTATTGCAACTCCGTGTGACCACACGGCAATCCGCACAGTTTTGTGCACGATTGCCGCGCGGTCACAGATCGTGCATGTGTGAACCAGGCCTTATAGTTGGTTTTCTTTAGGAAGAAGCCACAACCAGATAGGAAAAGCCTGTCCACCAGCAAGCTGCAGAGAAGGATGCCTCTATGTAGAAGAAAAAGTGGTCTTTCTGCAGCGTTCCGACACATGCTGTATATTATACTTAGAACCGACACCACCCAACGTGCACGATAGGAGCCGCTATATTTTTACTTTAATAAAGCTAATCTTTGTATTTATAGAAATACTATATACAGCTCAATCAGAGCTTTCTATGAACTGTGAAGACTTTGCAAACCTTTTGCTTTGATCCGTTTGGAATGTATTTAGCCGATTTAAACTGAAAGTTCAGTTAGACTTTAAGGCATAATAATGTTCTCGTGTCATTTTAACTCCTGATTTGCAGGACTGTTTTCTTTCAACTTTTGAATGATAAAATCACCCATATGGCTTTAGTTTAAAACAAAATGAACGATCAGATCAAACCCCAAAAAAACATTCAAACCAAAGGGTCAGTGTACCAGCCAGGAACCTAACATCTGCAAAAGGCAGCCGTTATGTTTCTCTCACGGTCTACTTTATATTCCCTGACACAGAAATACCTAATTCTGCTGCGATGCCATATCCTCTGCCTCCAATCACTTCTGGGGCACGAATAAGGTCACAGTGTTTGGCTACAACAAAGTCCTGGCTGATGGACTCTCCCAGGAAGGCATAATTTGACTCTCTGACTCGCTTTACTCCTTCAGAAAAAGTTTTCACAAGCACACGGTCCTTTCTCTTGTCCATGTACTCGTAGATCATTTGGAATGTTGGATTCTTGGAATTCTGCAATAAGGAGACAAATACATGCAAGAGAAATACAATTATTGCATTAAACAGACATACTAGTTACAGGGTAGACATCAGAAATTTTGGGACCCACCCACCGCACCGCCACCACCACACTGAGCCGGTCACACTGTTATTATACATTTATATAGCTCTGACATATACCGAAGTGCTGTACAGAGAACACCGAGACAGTCACATCAGTCTCTGTACAGAGGAGCTTACACTCTAATGCACAATGGCACCGGCAGTAGGGGGACTACAAATCCCAAAAGCAGCTTCGCTGATGGGGGCCCCAGCTTGTCTCGAAGCCACTGCAGCGGAAATGCTGGGGCCCTGTGCTGCTAGGGCCAGGCCTCTGCCGCCGCTGCAGGGGCCTGTCCGCCTCCTCGCTCTTCACCGTCGGCCAATACTCATGTAAGGGTCCCGGGCGGGCCCCCCAGGCTGCCCGGGCCCCTTACATGAGTATCGGCCGTACCCCCCTGATGGCTGCCCTGACTAGTTATATGCAATATATAATTATTGCAGCTACAGTAAAATGTAAGATTTTTGAACGGTGTCAGAAAGTCGTATTGGAGAATGCTCATATGTTTGTAGTCTCCCCTGGCAGACACAGTTGGGCTGGCTCACTGGAGCACTCAGACTTCCGCAGGTGACCCGCAGTGTGCGGAAGCTACACAGTACCTTCAAGGTTTGAGGAGTGTCATTACCCAAAGGGTAATTCCACTTTCCCAGGGGGAAAAAAATGGATTTTTTGGAGGGAAAATGGAATAACCAACCATTTGGAGAAAAATTCAAAATGCAGAGCTCTGCTGCCATGTACGGAGTATGGATAGTACACAGGCACTGGTGGAGGTAAAGGAGTGTTCGGCCAAAGGTAAGTATAGAGGGGGTGGGGGGCTAGATTGGAGAGCGTAATTTAATTTTCCAAAATTTGCCTGGGAAAGTGGAATTACCCTTTAAAAAGACCCTATCACCAAACCAACAAAAATATTCCAATTAGCTCATATGTGCGTACAATGTTTTTTACACATGTTATTAACCTTTCAAAGCCTCCCTTGTGTGGGCATCTAAAAGCCCCGAAACATCTGCTGGACACTGGCATCTGATATGTGTTATTAGAAGCCCCAACAGACTCATAGCTGTCAATCAACAGTAGCAAAGACAGTAATTAGAGACTCTCAGAGGAGGAGAGGGTTACAACGCGCCAAGAAAGAAGGGGGTGTGCTAGGGAATTGACTCTCCCGGAGTAGTCAAATTCTACAGGAAGGCGAGAGCACATTGCAAGTAAATAAAAAAATCATATATGGAAAGAAAAAACATTGCAAGGGTCAAGAGAGCCAGTTATATAGAACAGGCTTCAGGAAGCAGACATGCCCATCACTTATTTAAGTGACACTATGAAATGTGGCTGAAATGGATTTCAGACAATTCAGATAATAGTATGTTGAGTTTACTTGTTGCCTTAAGCACAGTTGCAGTTAGGTTGAATAACTCAACCAGTTCAACTATTATGGGGATTTTTATAGCGCCGACAATTATGCAGCGATCTACATACTGATTATTTTCATAAGCTGCCTTTCCTAAATCTATAAGCATGGGCTTTTGTTCGCTTCAAGCGGGTTTTGCATTCCTATAAAAGTCTATAAAAATGCAAAATGAATTTGAAGTAGTTCAAATGCAAGTTGGTAGAAGGTTAACTGCAGATCAAATGCATCTGTCAGTGAATTCTGAATCAGTGGCGGAACTACCGCCGGTGCGGGCGCCCCTCAAATTGCAGTTAAACTGATGCCATATGCACAAGCCCAAAGCCTATAAAGCACAGACCCTATAACAGGCAACACTCCAGACTGCCAAAATCCATAAATCCCTCTAACTACTTAGAAATGTAGACATTGCATCCATTGTCCAAATAAGCCTCATGTGATGGTCTTATTTACAGAAAAACATAAAAGGCAACCTTCCAAATCAAGAAAGGCCAGGTATGAGCAACCAGATTATGTTACAGTGTGAAAGCAGAAATTTAGTTGTGCTGGCCATCTGTTTTGTTGTCAAAGTTTTACGAAGCTTAGTCCAAACAGCAGCTTAGGATTTCCCAAACAAACTACTGAGTAGAATGGACAGCTATTGTACTTTGTACAATTGTACTTTGGCTTGTCTTTCCATATCACAGAGGTTACTTTTTGCAGTACACATCACGTTATTTTATTCTGAATCCAATCAATAGGAGGCTTGTCAGGACTCACCTTGAAAAAATTAAAAGTGGAAGAGTTGCTCAATGTTCCAAATTCAAGTTTATCTTGTTTTAACAAATCCTCCACTGTCTGAATATTCGGAGTATGGTTTGTGTTGCTGTTTATGTACGAAGCAAAGCTGCCGATGTATGCTGCCAGGAGGGTGATGGAAAACACCCACCAAATGACAGCGATGATCCGGGCAGACACTGCTTTGGGCTGAGGCTCAGCACCTACAGAGGTAAGAAGGAAAATCATTATATTATATAAATATATTTTTCGCTGCCAATAAGGACAGCAAGATACAAATAGTAGTTACAGGACCTTTTCACCAATTCCTTCTGCTTTGTAGACCATCAATCACCTGAGATATGAATACACTTATGCAAGGTATGTTTTTAGTAGGGATGCGCGGTATCGGTCCCAATGCCTAGCCTGATACTGGAACTTTCAGTATCAGGAAGCCGGGCAGCGAGTCATTACACGGTGCCCGGTCCCCGGGCTTCCTGATTGGCTGGAAATCCCGCTCCATGTTACCTCATCACCAGGGAGTATGGAGCTTGGTTCCCGGCCAATCAGGAAGCTGGGCAGAGTGTAGTGACTCGCCGCCCAGCTTTCTGATTGGTCGGGAAGCTGGCCAAACAGGAAGCCAGGCGGTGAGTCATTACCTGCCCCCCCAGCTTCCTGATTGGCCAGAAAGCCAGCTTCAAGCTCCCTTGTCACTTGGTGATGAGGGAGCATGGAGCCAGCTTCCTGGCCAACCGGAAAGCTGGGCACCATGTAATGACTCACCACCTGACTTCCTGATTGTTCGGGAAGCTGGCAAATCAGGAAGCAAGGCAGAAAGTCATAGTATTGGCGAGTACCGGAAAAAAATATTGTGACTCGTACTCTTTACCGAAAAACCAGTATCAGTGCACCCCAAGTTTTCAGTACAGTATGTTTACCCATTGCTGCATTGGATCTACACATTCATGCAGCTGAGATTTCAGGACACAGGGAGCAGCTTTGGATGTATCCAAAATATGTCTGAATGTATCTGTGTTGGATTGTACTTTCAGGCCATATGATTGTGTATGGGATTGTGTGTTAGATTGTTACTTTATGCTTGGACATCGTGCAGGCATAAAAGAGGGTCTTTTCTGGCATGGTAGACACATTTTGTTCCAACTGAATGACATTGGTTGGCAAATGTGGTTAATGTCAGACAGGAAGGTCCAGGTATTTGGAGAGTGCAAACACACTATGTACAGTGAAATGTCACAAGCTCAAGGTGTCAGCGCACAAGCCAAGCCTTGGTGACTCCCCCAAAAGGGAGATCTATGAGATCAGCAGAGATAGCAAGCTGTTTTGCTGACCTGCCCCATCCTAGCTTATCTACAGACAGCTGTATTTTTCCAATCTAACCACTTCTAACAAAGTTAAAGTCTGTCACTGTGGATAGAACAGAGACTTTTGTTGGTTGTGTAATTCAGACACTGTCCTATCAATGCTAACACAGTTTAGGCTTGCCATTTAGTGTTATAGGCAATAGAGCAGATACTACTCATACCAGCATGCCTGTGAATTCAAGTACCACAATTATAACACCCACCCTTTAGAAGTTCTGCACACATCCAACGAAGGTGGAAATTTGGGACGCCTAAAAGGCTTTGGCTGTACCTGCTGATTTTGTTGAAATTACATTTTAGACTCTAAACTCTTGGTGTGGTGCTCCTGGTCATTGCTTTCTCTCCAACTCCACCCTGAAGTGCTTTGGAACTCTTCTGTACATAAGAGCTGCCTGCCCAATGTTAAAATACATCCCCAGCTCTACATCACCTATGGGGTGGAACCACATCTGTTTTGATGCACCTTACTGTTCTTTTTAAAGCAGCCACAGATTGAATAGAAAAGCTGGATGTCCATCTACTGGATGGGTAAGCGGTGCAGTAAGCCAGCAAATAGAACTTTTGCACTCTCACCTTTGTGTTACTATGTTGTAAAACAATAGTGTCTATCTTGCAGTAAAAGCCATGATACTTCCATCATTGTGTCTGCTGTGTACTTCCTGGATATACAGACACCAATAGCTTTATAGAGTTAGCAGGGACTAAGCCTTGCCTATATGTTCACAATTTAAGGCATACTGTGTGCAGCTTTTGGCTCCAGTGTGTACAGTACAACGGAGATGAGGTTTATACACTGGGAGAAACTGCAATACACAGAGGACTTCTTGTCTATGCAGCTGGATTGGGCAATGATCTGATGTATATGGAGCTGGGCCCTGACTGCCCTGAACAAGCGGCCCATACAAACAGAATACGAACAATTGCTTGAACGGGATGGAAACCCTTGTCTGATATTGGTATTGCCACCTAGGAAGTAAAAGACTAGGCTATCTTTCTCTACTTTAAGATTGTAAGCTTTCATGAGATGGGCCCTCCTAAACCTCTTATTGTGTTCCAAGTGTACTATCTCCCTTTATTTTGTAATGCACTGCACAAACCGTTGATGCTATACAAATCATGAATAATAATACCAGTGATATTCAACATGCTTTCCCTTTTCCCCCTCCATAGCCTAAACAGGAATTCTTGTACTCTGGTTAGAGCACATGCAGCGCCTAGAGGGCATTCTGAGATGGTCAGATTGTGTATGTACCACCATTCTCTTATGTCTATGACCAGGTTTAGAAAGACAAGCTATCCTCTCCCAAAGATAAAATGGGCAATAATATAAGACAGCAAACCCCACGCAGTCACACTTTTTTTTTTATACATACAGTATGTATATGCTTATTAACTACTTTTTTATGTTCCTGAACATTGGAATATTAAAAGAGTTTGTTCACTTTTATTAGAAGAGAGAATTACCTTTTTATGTATTATTCAATTTTTATTATTGCTTTTACCTTGCAGTGTTAATGCTCCAACTCCATACCAAAGACTGTTCAATAAGGTGAATTGATTCTGTTCACTGGCAGGTTCAGTCCATTCACAGGGGCTTAACCTGAAATAATATATTCAAAATCATTAGTAGATCACAATGTCCAGATTGGGAATCTGAAAGTTATGACAATTACTGTGGCTCAACCTTAAACTTAAAATATGGATAAAATTACAACAGCAGTGGCAGGCAGCTGATAGCAAAAGCTTATAACTCATGGTGCAAATGCAAAGCCACCCAAAGCCCTCCTGTACGGCCCAAATTTCAACTTTCTCAAAGCTGCTATTTGCATAAATGTGTATTCCCTTTCCTTTCCCAGTACATGAAAATGCTTGTGGTGGCTGATAGCATACTCAAGAATAATGTATTGTATTTTAAGTTCGGTGGTGGTGTCCAATCTCCATTAGTGGAACTGGGGAATCTGCAAAGTTCAGTATAACAGCTTATGCAGTCAACTCACAATAAATTCTAAGTTTTAACTCCCCCCCCCCACCCCCATCCTTCCTATCACCCCCCCCTCCCCCCCTTCAACCTGTCACCCTGCATGATGCACAAATCAGTCTTAATGCCTTATTCACCAGAGACCTTACTCAGCCATCTTTCTTCCATAGCTGTCTGGCCCCGTGTATCTTGGATGACAGTCCTGATATGTGTTCATATGTGTAAAATGCAATAAATGTGTATTTGATATACATTGAATAGACTTGTGTTCTTATTCTGTATGAATGGACCATGCATAGTAACATTCTCTTGTCTTGTATGCTGGGTATAATTCTTAGCATATGTTTCTGTTCTGTATGTATGGACGCTGTACAATAGCACTTCTCTTATGAATGCTGGGTGCTGCTCTCACTCTGTATGTATGGACTTGTCTTTCTTTGTATACTGAGTGTAATTATAGATTTGCTGTATGCTGATATCTGTATGGATGCTGCATGGTACCACTTCTCTTATATCCTGGAACTAATTTTTGACATCTGTTCGCATTTTCAGAGTGCACTCCACAACTCCCTATTTTTTTGTTTGGGCGACTTTGCTTGGAAAACCGCGCGGTTGTCGCACAGTTTTCAATGCATAGAGATGTCTATGAGACCCAAACCGTGCGACAACCACCCGAAAAGTAGCCCCTGAACCTTTTTGCGCGGCAGGCGATTTCTAATGTGTGAACTGTTTCCATAGACTTGAATGGAAATCTCTGTTTTGTGCGATATCGTGTAGATAAATCGCTTACGTGTGAACCTAGCCTCATACTGCATCCATTCATAAGTCCCCATAATACCATGTATATTAGGCAGAGCCAGTTTTTCCTGCAGGTTGACATCTCTGTCTTTGTAGCTATGTTTTATACAGGTTCTCTTCAATCACCCACGGTTAGATGAGACCACTCAATGCATTTAGAAACATTCTACAACCGGGCCACAGAACAGTACAGCTGCGGTGCCGACAGAGAAGCATTATTGCTCTCAGCATGGTAAAGTTTCTTCACATATACAAATGAGGTGTTTTCTATGCCAGTGGTGATTTTATCTTCATTTCTGGCCCCGTCTGCCTCTAATTTACATTCATGTTACTCATTGCATTTTAAGAATGCATTAACATTACAGCTAAGGACAGGAATATGAGCTAAATAGGAATACATCATTTGCACCTCAGAAAATCTGTAAAAATAAAAAAGAACTGCAGCCAATCTGTTATTAGTCATTTTGGTCGTAACGCATATGTAATTGGGCAGAGTGTAAATATAGTGCAGGTAACTTACATTTTCATGTAAAGGGAACTTGTCAAAGAAAAACCGTGATGAGAAGCATCTGTTGTGGTTAGCATGGGTCAGGCCAGAAAGACTGAATAATTCTGACACAGCTAGCTGGCTCAACAGGTATTGCCGCTATTGCAAACAAAAATATATATCTCTAATAAAGTGCTTTCTAGAAGTATGTTTAATGTGTACCTGCCATTTGTAAATATCTATACAAAGTTCAAAAGGAGTGGCAGACCAATGATCTGAGAGTCCAAAACTTTTTATATTGGTGTTTGTTCAGCAAGACAATATAAAACAGCCAACGCGTTTCAGGGGTGCCCTTGCAGCCTTGCAGAATAAAGTCCAGCTGAGTCCAGCTCCTACTGCCCATGTGTGCTGCCTGGCCTATTTATTCCAAAGGCTAGTCTGTACTCATGTTGGCCTCCCAACCATCCAGAGGAGTTATGGCTTCTGCCACAGAAATTCTGGGCCTACCGGTGGAAACATTTAAAGACCAATTGCTCCGGAATTTTAAATTAGCTGAATACATTTCCAGGTGCATCAAAACATTTCCTTCCAACTGGTTGACATCAGTTAGCAAATATGGTTAATGTCAGACAATAAGGTGCCAGTATCTGGAGAGTGCAACCACCTTATGGTAACGTCTCAAGGTGTCAGTGCACAAGCCATCCTTGGTGGCTCCCCAGAGGGAGAACTATAAAAGAAGCAGAGATGGCAAGCTATTTTGCTGCCCTATCCCTTCCTAGTTTATCTACAGACAGCTGGTTTTCTCCAATCTAACCAGTTCTCATCTCCACAAGTATTAGAACTGCTCTACACAGGTAAAGTCTGTCACTGTGGATGGGACAGAGAATTTTGTTGGTTGTGTAATTCAGACACTCTCCTATCAATGCTAGCACAGTTTATGCCCTGCGATTGGCTTGCCTTTCTGTGTTATGGGCAATAGAGCAGATACTGCTTGCACCAGCTGCTGAAGTGTGCCTGTAAATTCAAGTACCATAGTCAGAGGCGTAACTAGAAACCTGATTTTGACCCCTTTTTTTTTCTTCAAACCGGTTTGAAAGGGTTTTTTGTGTCAGAGGGGAGAGCAAGGTACAAGCAGTCACTGATCAGTGATCGCTGAGTGTAATTGAGGTAATTGAGGACAGAGTATTGTTACTATATCCTCAATTATGAATGGATGGGAAGTAATCTACATCACCTCCTGTTCATTCATGATTGTGGTTATAGTAATCATACTCTGATTGAACATGAACACTCAGTATAGAGGATTCCTGTTCATTGATAACATGGGATACAGAAAAAGAGGTTGACAGCTCTGTGTCCTCAATCTCTTTTTCTATTTTAAAAGGGAAATATCAGGGGTCTATTTAGGCCCCTACTATCTCCCCGAAGCTCCCTACAGTAAAGTAAAATAATACAAATATTCAATAAAAATAAATAAAAAAATAAAGTTTACCGAACTGGTGGAACACCTGGTCTTGGTCGCAAGTGCGACCGCTGCGACCCTGGTAGTTCCGCCAGTGACCATAGTTATAACACCCTCCCATTACAAATTTCTGCACACAAAACACTTCCAATGTAGGGGGTAATTCTGGGTGCCCAAAAGGCTTTGGCTGCACATGCTGATACATTTTTGACTCTAATCTCTTAGTGTGGCGCTCAGACTGCCTGCCTGCCCCATGTTAAAATACACCCCCAACTCTACATCACCTGTGGGGGTGGAACCACATCTGTTTTTATGCATCTTACTGTTCTTTTCTTTTTAAAGCAGCCGCAGATTGAGTAGGAAAGCCTGTCCCCTGCCAGCAGATGAAGAGCCGGCCCCTTGGTCTTTGTGGGAAAAAAGTGGTCTCTCTGCAGAGGTCCGAGCTGTGGCTGTGTCGGACCTCTGCAAAGAGATCACTGCTTCCCTAAAGAGTTTAAAGGTCCCCCTCTGGAGAATGCTGGTAGGGGAGAGACTTTTCTATCCAGGCTGTGGCTGTTTTAAAGAAAACAAACTAAGACTTTTCACACCTTTGGTTTTTAATACACTTGGAATATATTTAGCTCATTTAAACTCAAAATCCAATTGTGCTTTAGAAGACAACTTCACTAAAAGTGAAAACATGTGCTGCCCCCTGCCTGATTAGGCTTTTTGTGGGATGTTGTTGGCATGGAACAGTTTACAAAATGTGGGAACTGTTGGAATGAGGCACACTTTCAACTATATGTTTTAGCTACTCCAACCCATTCTTACCTTCCAACGAGAAACAGGCAGAGGCTGGTGATCAAGTAGGATATAATAATTCCTATCCACAATTCCTTGCTGAAGGGGCTCAGAAAACCAAACAGGTATGAGTTCTCAGCGGCTGTGTCTTTCTTTAGGAGTATACCAATGCCAGTCTGCATGAAGGGTTTGGTGAAGGATATGGCATTCTCCCTCACAGTTGTAATTGTCAAAGGTGCTACAGCTAGATTGGCTTCCTGGGAGATAAAGAGAAAAAAATGTGTCACACCATGGACATAAAACGGTAGCAGGATGGTAATACTGGCACCCAGACATGCCTGAATAAAATTGGCCTGGGATTCTGTAGTACTCCATTATTCAAAATCACCTTCAGGCAAGGAGAACAGCGATATCATGATCTTGTCATTCAGTCCATATACAATAATATGATACTCAGGGCAGCCATCAAAAATGTTAGGGCCCCTTACACGGCTTTAGGCCGGGCCCCCACCCCGCGCCGCTGGGCACAGGGCTTAGTGACGCGCTGGACGCAGGGCTTAGTGATGCGCTGGACACAGGACAAACCTGAGAGTGACCCTGCAGAGCCCACCATAGATGCTGCACAGCCCATCTGAGACTGTCTATGGTGGGCTCTGAAGGGGTCTCAGGTGGGCTGGTCAGGGCTGCATCCCTCCCCTCCCTCCTTTCTTTCCTTCCTTCCTAGCTCCTCTTACCTGCACACACGGCCACGTCTGCCGCCGGACCGGCCAGAAGTGACGTCACTTCCGGTCGGTCCGACATCAGACGAGCAGCGTCTGATGGGGCCCTTGTCTCAAAGCCACTGGAGCTGCAATGCTGGGGCCCTGCGCTGCTAGGGCCCCAGCTAGCCTCCTCGCCCTTCACCGTCGGCCGATAGTCATGTAAGGGACCCGGGCGGGCCCCCCAGGCTGCCCAGGCCCCTTACATGAGTATCTGCCGTACCCCCCTGATGGCTGCCCTGATGATACTAGAATAAAGGGGGCCAGTCAACCCAAAACCGACATTCTTTCATAGATGCTCAATAGTCAAACCACTTGATAATTTTATGTATTTCTGAGACACTCTGTATCGCTTGAATAGGGGGTCTTTATACTCTCCCTTTCCTCCTACAGGAGGTTCTAGAACACATCAAAGTGAGCAAAAACACCCAACACTCCCAGGTGGACAAGAAGAGCATCAGGAATTGCAGAGGGAGATCTTACTGTTGGTGTATCCAATACATATAAGAAACTAAAGGCAAATCCAGGCACCACCTGTAGGTTTAAAGAGAACTATGGGGGTAAGTGTTTTTCCCCCATAGTTCTCTTTAGGGTCATGGGAGGACATATACTGACCTCCTCCCGTGACCCAAAACTCAGTATATGGCGGGCTATTGCCCGCCATATACTGAGAGCACCGCAGCTGGGAAGGATTGCCACAAAACTGTTGTGATCCACCCAGCTGTGTGAGTGACAGCGGCGTCTGCCTATCTAGAGGCAGATCCAGCTTTGCCCGCCCCCTCCCCTGTCCGTTCCCCCACTCAGCGCTGGAGGAACGGAGAGTGGAGGCGGGAATCCTTGCGGGGAGCGGTGACTGACAGTCACCGGTCACTGCAGGGAGACGATCGGGAAGTGAGCAGATCAGCTGCATGTTCCTGCTCACTTCCCGTTCAATTGAGCCGACCTGTGACAGCTTCTTTGTGACAGGTCGGCTCTAAGGTCTCGTTCACACCTAGGCGTATTGCATATGCGCGACCGTCGCACGTTTTTTTAATGCGATTTACGGTAAAATAGTCAAACTAGAAAAAATGGTACATGCATGAATCTACTGGCTGGGAGGCTGAGGCTGGGGAATTTTTGTGTTTTGTATTACAGTAAAATGGAAACGCGCAACAAAACAGCCCAAAGTAGTACCTGTACCTTTTCAGGCGTGGGCCGCTTTGTAGCGCGTTAGGGACGGGTGGAAATACGCCAAGGTGGGAACGAGACCATTGAATACAATGGGATTTATATTTTTGAGCGTTTTGTAGAGCGTTCGTCGAGCGTAGAACGCGCTACAAAACGTTCAGGTGTGAACGAGGGCTCACTATGAGTTCATAGTACTCCTGTAAATATACATTTTGGATGGACTGTCCCTTTATGGGAAGCAATTTTTCACTAAATCTCGAATTCTTCCCTGTTCTTTCAGAGTATATTTTATTGAAAGCTAGAAAATGACAACCATTGATAAGTATATGTTGTCAACATATACACCTTGCTTATCCCAAGCTCACAAAAAAAGATAAGCTCATTATGAATTTTCTCCTGATAATTCCCACGTTATCGCAGTGCTATGCTGTGCCACCGTAGAGTTTGGGGAGCTTTTTCGCTGAAGGCATAATAATATATAGTCAGCCATGTTGGCTATGTGTTTAGATGAAACAGTGAGATCTTGAGGAATGCTGAATTAATTAATGCTGAATGAATAGATAGGAAACCTTCCTGTGTATGATAGAGAAGTATGCATATATAAAACTAACATAGCACTACATTGCCATCTACAGCTCAAAAGACATAACAGTATATCAATATATCAGCATGTGTTGTTGTATTTCCAACAACCCATTGTTCCAGGAGACTGTGTTCCCCAAGGGACAACTCACAATTCGATTTTCAGCTTTATAATTATCAGGCATACTGTCTAATCACATTATAGAAATGTCTGGAAGCATCTGGGACTTTAGCTGCAGATACTGCGAGGAAACTGTTAATACTGTACATCTGTCACTTTGACAATTGCCTGTGTAAATGACCCGGCTGGCTACAGAACCTCACTGACTTGCCGGTTCACCTTTTTAACCCCCATTAGTGAATAGAAAGGGTCAAGATTTGCGAGCAATGTGCTGCATTGAAAGTAGGACCCAGGAAAACCGATGGGCAAGCAAGGTATATTAAAAAAAAGAAATACATTGCTAGCAATGGCTACAAACTTTATGTTAAAGGAATTCTCTACCCATCTATTTGTGTCACCTTTGCAACAGAGGAGTAATTTCTTCCATCAGCTCTTTGTATTTGGAGCGGCTTTTTAGCATTTACCTACAGCACCAATTGTAAGTACAACATGGTGCTGAGTCCTATTGAACTAAAAAGGATTGACTTTGTGGTAGAAAAAAAAAAGTATTTGCACATGGTTCTGGATTCTGAATTCTTCTTGATTTATTTATTCAAGACATAAAACCAAACATAGCAGTCCAGCTAACGTGTTTCAGCGTATTATAGTCTTATATGGCTGAAACGTGCTTATGGAACCTCTATGTCTGGTTTTATGCCTTGCATAAATAAATAAGGAAGATTTTTACTGGATCCCTTTTTCTACTTTTTATGACAAAGGTCTGGTCGAAGCCTTGGTTGTGCACTGGTGTTCCGTCAAATTGCATTGGAGGAAGAAGGCAGAGCATTCTCTGTTTTATCATGGATTTACTTTTTACTGTAGGAAGCCGCACTAATGTACTGTTCTTAATTTGGAAGTAAAGTATGCAGAGGAGGTGACCCATATGTGCTAGACCATGGAGGGATTGGAAACCCATAAAAGCACTTTTTAATCTTTAAACAATTAAATACTCATTTTAGAAAGAATGCCTATAGGTTGGAGTGTCTCTGCCACTTCAAGTTCAATAACGTTTTTTGAAATCAGGATGAGAACAGTGTGAGGACCCACTTTTTGTGTTTGCAGCCTAGCACTGACTCACCTTACGAATGATTTCTCCCACTATTCCATTCCAGTTTCCTTCCTGGTCTTTGGATCCATATTTTCCATCCTTCACTATATGTAATGTGTAATTAAATCCCAGAGACTGAGCGAGTTCAGAGAGAAGATCAATGGCATATCCTTCCAAAGCATCTGATTCAGTCGTCATCGCAAAAGGCTTCTCCTGTAATCCCATAACATGACAAATATTAATGCTTCAGATTTCCAGCCTCAGCAAAAGGCATACACAGATAAATAATTATGTAAAAAAAAATCATAAAAAGGTAAAAAAATCTATCAAAACAAAAACATAATCCTAAACAAATAGAAAATATACAGTATGAGATGTATAACAAGTGTTGTAGAAACTCATCAACAATCTTTCTAATGATAGCATGACAAAGGACGCAACATGTGACCGACACATGTATGCAGGGGTGTCCTGATATATTTTGCACCTAAGACCTAAGGGTTGTAGGGGGTGGCAGGCGCTTGTGGAGAGTGATGCTGCCACCCAGGTGTGCAGGAGTGATGCCACCACTCTGGGCAGTGTCCCGTCCGACTCCTGGCAACCAGTGATGATTGCCAGGAGCTGGGCAGGATGCCAACCAGAGTCTTAAGTTGCTAAGCAGGGAGAACTAGCTATAGACTGTCACGAGTCCATGAATTAGGTGCACCCCTTTCTAATACGACTATAATGCCGGAATAGTGTAGCAACGACTATTTTGAATGGCAGCCACATGGACATGGGCATGGAAATTCATCACAATAGATGGTGAATAAAAAAAAATAAAAAATACATTACCAAAATTGTGGTGACAGTCAGATTTTTCAGAATTTGTCGTTTTGTTCTTTCCTGTAATGAAAACAAAATGACATATCACAAAAATCAATAATGAATAGACTCGGTAATATGATCTGAATGAAAACCAGTAAGAAGGATGTCCCTGTGCCTGGCCCTGAACTCATGGGCATGAAATTTGACACACAGTATGAGTAAAAACTAAGGGTGCACTGAAATTTCAGCTGCCGTAACATATCAGCCAAAAATAGTACCAATTTGTGTCCCTAGTTTCTCTCCTCCCTGCTGGGCGCTGCTCTGTGTCCCCTCTGATACAGAGCAGCGTCCAGCGGGGAGGAGAGAAACTGTCAGGAAGCTGAGCGGGTGGGGAGGAGAGCGCTGTGAGCACTGTGACAGGAAGCAGAGCGCACCTCTGGCAGCCCTGCTAGGCCTTCTGTGACAGGCAGTTCAGGATGGAGAGCGGTGCAGGGAGGAGATAGGTGTTAGCTGTCACAGGAGGCATAGCCGGCGGGGGAGGAGTCGGCTGTCAGTGGTGTCTCAGGAGGACGAGTTCCCCTCCCCACACTGCCCACTGTGACAGCCAAAGGAGTCAAGATGGAGAGCGGAGTACAAGCGCTCAGCAATCAGCTGATCGCTGACTGCTTGTAAATAACTGAAGACATAGTATGTTTACTGTGTCCCCAATTATGAATGAACAGGAAGTGCTCTACATCACTTCCAGTTCATCCATGACATAGTAACTCATACTATCTACACAGTTTATGAATGGAAAAGAGCACTCCGTATAGAGGCTTCCTGTTTATTGATAAAAGGGGCTGCAGAAAAAGAAATTAAGGAATCAATCCTTTTTTTTATTTCAAAGGGAAATATCAGGGGCCTGTTTAGACCCCTGATATTTCCCCAGAGCCCCCGACAGCAAAGTAAAAAAAATTAAATAAAATAAAATATTAAAAAAAAATATCTAAAGTTTAGAAAAAATAAATACATTTTGATTTCGGCCTGACAAATCTTTTATTTTAGCTTTCGGTCTGAAAATTCCATTTTGGTGCGCCTCTAGTAAAAACCTAAACAAGTTGACTGAAACAAACAGATTTTGGCTAATGTCTAAAGGTGCCCATACACTGCACGATTCTCGTACGAGAATCGCGGGAAATCCCGCATACATACGAGAATCGTGCAGTGTATGGAAGGTGTGCAATCGTTTCTACTGTACGGTTGCACGTCTTCCGTCGAACCAGCATGCTAGAAAACCAGCCGGGAATCGTACGATTCTCGGCGAGTTAGTGGCCTGCTGGTTCGACAACTGCCGAACGGGCCGGTGTGCGCACGCGCACACTGCCCGTTTGCAGTCATTGTAAGCCCGCCCCTGATTACAGTCATCGTAGGCCTGCCCCTCAGGGGGGCGGGTTTGCGATGATCGAGAGTACGATAATTTTTAAACCTACCTTAAACAAAGATCCGGGATTTGCTTCACCATCTTCAAAAAAAGAAAACAAATGCTGTTATTTAAGTGTAAAACTGAACACTTTTTTTTTTAGTTTTTACCAGCCAGAAACATTTTACTTCTTTCAAAGAGACACTTATTTATAACAAAACAGAGTTACTGAGATATAATACATTTACTAAATATATAATACATACAACTGGGTACAAAATATATAGTACATATAAGGGTGTGGATTTACCTGCCAAAATATTTCTATCCCTTCAGTTTTGAGATCTACACAGCTCTAATGCACAGGCCTGTCCGGCATGGAAGGTGACTTTTTTTTTTCTGCTACAGTTAAGTAACGCTCGAAGGTCTTGTCCTTTCCCCAGCCTGTGACTGGAAAGCAGTCTCTTCTCTCTCTCTTCTCTCTGTCACTCTGCTTACTCCTCCTGTCAGCATGTTTTGTTCTGGTTAGCAAGTCACGTGATTGCCTTCATGTCCTGCTCTTCACTCTCAGTCTGAGCTCTGCTCCTATCAGCATGTGCCATGTTTCTTTTCAGCACATGAGTACAACAGCACATCTGAATCGCTCTGTGTTCTGCTTCTTCAAATCGCATTCTGAGCTCTGATCTACACCCCACTTGCCCTTATAGTCCTACAGATTATAATGTGCTGCCAAACAACAAAGGGCTGGATGATGAGGTAATCTTGGTGTGCATATAGAGGGGCAGCAAAGGTTAATGTGTCCCTTTCCTTTTCTCATACAGAACAAAGTTAAAGGGTCATTTGAAGTCCATCTCTGCAGCAGTATATATTCGCCTTTAATTGTTTCCAAGTCATTCTATTCAGCTGCCAGAACTGGGGAGACAAAGCCCTGTGTATGTGCCAAATTCAGTTGTTGGCGCTTATTCAGGACTATGAAGTCCTTCCTTACCACCATGTGACAACACTGGGCCAATCACAAGACATCACCACTTTCACATAGGAGCCAATCACAAGGCATCACCACTTTCACATTCTAGTTTTCCACGAAGGAAAGGTCAGTTGTGAAGCCGGGGAGGGAAGAGCTAAGTGACCTTTTTACTTTGCCCTGTATGGGCCGAGCAAAGGGTCACTTTGGGACAGCCCACAGGAAATAGAATGCACAAAAATACTAATAACATTTTTTACATGACTATAAAGCTACATGATATCGCTAATGGGACCCTGTGATCAAAGGACACATGAGCTGTAAGGAATATGGAGGATACAATTACTGGCCTCTCCTGAACATGCTAGTTCCCCGACTATCATGCTGATCCAATGGTTTCTAAACCATTGACCCAGAACAAGCAAACAGATAAGAGGTTCAGAGATTTTTCTACTTTGTGTGATTGTTGTTCATCAGTGAATCAGAACTGAAACAAGAGACAACTGGCATGTTCAGAATGAGGTCAGACATGGCAAGCTCACATGTCCTTCAGTAAAGCCTTCCTTTAATTACTTCCAAGTGCCATCAATTGTTGGTTGTGCTTACTAACGTAGCCAAGTTAGTTTAGTTTCACCCAACACTTTGTTATCTGTGAACAATTTAATTCAAGTCTTTAATATCGGTATGACAAAGAATGCTGCAATGTGTAGTTCTCCACCAGCAAGAAGGTCACACCCAACCACGAAGAAGGACCTTCTGTACAATAAAGAAAGGCTGCATTGTCTCCATTATGTAATATTTTAACATAACATCATAAAAGTGCAGAAAACCATTGATAAATATTGTTTCCAACCTCATTTCTATCGAGCCTGTTTTCTTTCCGAGTTCTCTTTCATGAAATCTTTGGCTGGGATTAGAGGCAGTGTAAAACAAGACCATTTTCTGCATCTCAGCTGGAGTTGACCGCTCAGAGAATGCATCGTCTTGTTACCTTTTCAAAGAGCTCTATGACATAAAAGGTCTTTTCAAGACAAGACAGACAAAGTCCAGCTGGATCGTCTTCCAAGAAAACTAGTATCTCTATTGAAGTTGTCAGATGCCCCATGGCCGCTCAGGATGAAGGTGGCAGAAACTTTATCAGCTCTTTATTCCAGCTGTCACCCATTATGGTAGCATAAATTATTGGGAAGTGGTATAAAAATATCAGATAGAAGTATTTCCTTCTGATCCTTTTGAAAAACTAGTGGTCCCCAGAAGGTCACGTGGTGGGCTTGGAGCTATATTATTGCTGAGTTGTCCTCTTTGCTTGTCTAGATAATAGAATGTCTGATATTCAGTTAAAGGAGAACTATGAGGTGAGTGATTTCCACTCATCCTCATAGTTAGAGCCGACCTCTGACAAAGAAGCTGTCACAGGTCGGCTCTATCGATCGGGAAGTGAGCAGAAACATGCACCGATCTGCTCACTTCCCGATCATCTCCCTGCAGTGAGTGGTGACCGTCAGTCACCGCCCCCCGCAGGGATTCCCCCCTCCCCTCTCCAGTCCTCTAGCGCTGAGTGGGGGGGAACGAAGGGGGGAACGAAAGGGGGAAGAGGCGGGCACAGTTGGGTCTGTTCTAGATAGGCAGAGCCAGCTGTCACTCACGCAGCTGGGTGGATCTCAACAGTATTGTTGTGATCTGTCCTGGCTGTGGCGCTCTCAGTACATCGCGGGCAATAGCTCACGATCAGTGACGGAACTACCGCCGGTACCGGGGCCTGTGGCTGTGGGGGGGGGGGCCCAGTGGGGTCCGGTCCTGGGCTCCCCCACAGCCCAAGTGGGGTCCAATCTGTTTTTGTTTTGGCAGTGCACGGTCCCGGTGTTTGAACGGGGCCCCGCATTGCCGACGGGCATCTCAGTGAGGGGGCGGGTCCTGTGACTCACCTCCCCTCCCGGCCGCGTCCATAGTAACAGGCAGCGGGAGGGAAGGTGAGTCACAGGAGGCGTGTGTGCGTCACAAGCCCCGCCCCTGGCTCGTCCTATCCGCTCCCCATAAAGATCCGGTAAATTCTGATACGGCCCAACATCGGGTACCGGGACGGAGGGTCACCTAATCCAGACGATTACATCGGATCAGGAAATGATCTTATGTTTATGGATAGGACGTGACATTGGACGACTGATCTTAGTGTCAGTCATCCAAAACTGAAGTGTCAGACTCATGGACAGTCTTGGAGGACAACCGATCTGCCCTGGATCACCTATTGGCGGTCACACATTCCATCGCCGAAAAACTGGGCGGGATTACGTAAAAACGTGTGACCATGTCACCGGTCACACATTCTAACGTAGACACAACCTTTGATAGAACACTGCCATCAGGGGGGTATGGCCGGAACCCATGTGAGGGGTCTGGGGGGCCTCTTACATGGGTATCAACTGTACCGGGGCGGCATGGCAGAGGTGACAGGGGAGGGGGTGGAGGAGGCCAGGCCCCAGCAGCAGCAGCAGGTAAGAGGAGGTACAGGGAAAGGGATTCCGACAACCAGACCTTCTGGGACCCTGCAGAGCCCACCATAGAGAGTCTCAGGTGGGCTATGCAGGATCTATGGTGTGCTCTGCAGGGTCTCAGGTAAGTCCAGCACGCTACTGCAACACTAGAGACCGCTGGGGGAGGGGGGATGCCAGTGTGATCCGCGCCCCCCCCCCCCGTCTTGGGAGGGGGGCCCAAGATAAAATCTTGCACCAGGGTCCTTTGGTTATTAGGTCCGCCACTGCTCACGATATACTGAACTATGGGTCACGGGAGGTTAGTATATGTCCTCCCGTGACCCTAAAGAGAACTATGGGGAAAAACACTTAACCCATAGTTCTCTTTTAATATCTTGGCACAGCACAGTGGCATAGTGGTTGGTGCTTGTGTGCTTCTGCCTTGCAGCACTGGAGGTCCCCGGTTGGTATCCTGATCAGGACACTATCTGCAGGGAGTTTGCATGTTCTCCCTGTGCTTGCATGGGTTTCCTCGCATTCTCGGGTTTCCTCCCATACTCCAAAGACATGTTGGTAGGTTAATCGGCTGTTGTCTAAATTAGCCCTCATATATATGCATGTGAGATAGGGACCTTAGATTGTAAGCTCCTTGAGGGCAAGGACTGATGTAAATGTGTACTATATAAAGTGCTGCATAAATTAGCAGCGCTATTTAATTACATGTAATAAATAAATGAATCTCTTAAAAGTGAATGGCTTTCTTATCCTAGACAGCTGGCCCAGGAGGAACCATTGGAAGATTTCCCTTCACTTTTTGGTCTGGTGAATACTCCAAATTTTTGGATTTCCATTCACTTTCTGTCTTAGTGACAATGGTCACCAGGAGAAAGAGAGGGGTGTATTTCCTTAGTGGAGACATAGACAACAACAAAAAACGACATGGGTTCTAAATCTTCCCCAATGTATCCAACACTAAAAAAAGAACATTTGCCTTTACATACACTTTAATAATAGTGTAATATTTTCATATAAGGTAAACACTCCTATAACTCAAAATACACGCTCTTTAAATACACGCTCTTTGAAAACACGCTATACTGTTATTGGGTTATTTTATATTAACTGTTATTTGGGTTATTTAACTGGACTTGTTTCGTAATTCTGTAGATTATCACTGCCTGGAACACATTTTTGAATCCAAGAAGCCATTTGGATGAGTGGTGATAAATATTCAACTGCTACTAGCTATAGCAAGTGCAACCATGAAACACCATTTTTAATAAATGTGATTACTGACTCCCCCTGAAGAATAACGAAAGGTAATTGTTCTTAGGAATGACTTGTTTTCTAAATCTGTAATAGTGATATGAAGAACAGGTCATGTGACATCACTCCGTTACCAAGACCAGTTACTACTGCCTAGCAACTGCTGTAGGTGGATAGGAGTGTTGGCATGAATGCAAATGTGTGTATTTATTTTTCACATTTAAAATGTGTCATATAAATGCAGCTTTATATACAATTGATATATAACATTTACTGGTTATTATTACATAAACATCTGATAAGAGACACGTAGCTGTTATTTTGTGAACAGCTGCAGATGACAGCGTACAATGCAGAAGAAAACATTACTTTATAGCCTATTCATGAAGAATACTTAAAAAACCTGATGGCTCCTAATTACCTGAAGCCAAAAGAAACATTTATAGACCAAGCCCAGAGTACCCTTAAAGCAGGGGTGGCAAACTCAAATTCATTGGGGGCCGCATCAGCAGTATGGTTACCCTCAAAGGGCCGGTTGTATAGGACTATGCATCTACTCTTTATTATCATAAATAGTTGCCTCTGCATTCAGTTGCTACTGGTTTTAATAATAATTTAAGTAAAATAATATCTCGGCCGGTACCGTGACAGTGCAGGCTGCAGGAACAGCACCAGCAAGCTCCGGAAAGAGCACAGAGTAGAGAAGGCTGGGGGAGGAGGTGTTTCTCTGGCCTCCCCCACCAGCGCCCTCTAGTGTGTACTGTGTGGTAGTGCCGGCTCTGCTCGCTACCACACAGTAGACACTGCTCTGCACAGAGTCGGCATAGCGGACCGGCCCTGGCTGTTGTGCGGGCCACATTACAAGGTCCGGCGGGCCGGATTCGGCCCGCGGGCCTTGTGTTTGCCACCCCTGCCTTAAAGAGTACCTGTACTATGGACAAAAGGCAAAGTTGGAGAGGTACTATACAAGGGACATCATAGGGTGTCTGCTCCTACCTCCACTGAGCTCCCACTACTTTCTCATTTACAGTGAAGCACCCTGAATATCCAATACAAATACTGACTTTCAGAAAGTTACTTGCCTGGCGCTATGCATGGTTTTCCCATGTGACAGTGACTAAGCCTGCCAAAAGGTTACTCTAGCCCAAACTCTGCAATGTGGTTGTGTCCGAGTACTCATACTCGGAAGTTTGGATGTTTTACTGTGGCCATTGGGTGTCCAGTGATGATGTAACTTCCAAGCATGAATCCATGGGGATCGTGAACTACCATGTGGTGTGATAACACACAGCAAACTATGTATCTTACGGCATGTTACCCCAACACAATGGTGTGAAGCCAGGCTAAATGATAAACTTCATGGTAACAGTAAAAAAAAGGCATTTACAAACGTTATCATCTCTAGGACCTGATGTGCATCATTACATTTTATATCAATGTGGAGAGAGTTGGAGTTTTGTAAAAGAATGAAAAAAACTGTTTTTTATGCTTATGTGAAGAGTAAATCTGGCCTTGCACTGGTTAAAATTTAGCTACGTCCTGCAGACTCGGCTGATTTTTAACCAGTATGTTGCGCTCTGGGGACCCCTATGTTCGACAAAAGTCGATTTTTCAATTTTTTTGATGGAGCTGTTGCAAAAAAATCTCTGTAGAATAGTGACTTCAGCCAATCAGCTGTCCATGATGTTAGCTTGAATAGGGAAATTTAGAGCTTTTTTCTCGTTCAGTCCAGTTATTCAGAAAGAAAATAAAACTCATAGTATATGGCCAGCATTCGACTCAAGATCCCTGCTAATGTGTGAAGGCAACATTTCTTATTCTCTCTTAGCAGTGAGGTGCAGTGCGTTCCTTAGAACAAAAAGTGGCTTTATTCTCCTCAACAAACAGTAAAACATATGGTCCTGGTTTACTGGCTGCGGTGAAGGTGCAGTATTTACATAGTTGCACTGATACATACTATATATATATATA